>NW_013666881.1:260541-262719 GCF_000517525.1 Limulus polyphemus | reverse complement strand
AAAAAAAGCACTTATACTTTATATTAGTTTCAATCATTTATATTCTTGACAGAAGTATTCTTCACGCACACACACGCACAAAATTCAAATATAATTGGAATTTTAATACTATGACAAAATCGTTGCTATAAAATAAAGTCAGTCATCTGCCCACATCCAAAAGTTACGCAAAGCGGGCATTGTGTGTCAGTCATTTGATCTGAAAAGCAAATTATTGGTTATTTGGCCAATGCTAGATATATATAATGGTCTTGATTCAATGGCCACTTGGAAGTGAATCATAAGGTTTGATGAAATCTAAATTGCCAGTGAATCACGATAGATCTCAATTAAGGCATTGAGTGTTTCACTTTGTGGAGAGTCATCGGACCAATTGAAACAGGTCATCAGCAGCAGGCGGTTGCGAATTAGCTATAAGTGTTCTGAACGTGCCATTAGTATACTGTTGAATAGTTCTAAACTACGACACGATTGCCCAGATGCCTATAAAAGGCAATATTCATTATCAGCACAAACAGACGACAACTATATGTTGATTCCGGCTCGCCGAAATAGTAGGGAGCTTGCTCCGAGACTGAATCAAACGTTCGCAGCCGAAAATGGACACCATGTTAATGTACATGCAGTTAGAAACAGATTTTACCAGGTCTGCCTGCATATCAGACGCACAGTGAGGTATATTCCACTTACAGCAAGGCATAAAATAGCTTTCCTTCAATGATGCCAAAACATGCCCGCTCACGTGGAGTAGTATTATTTTTACAGATGATCCTGCAACCACTTTTTAATCAGATGACATTTGGAGAAAATTCGAAACCAAATCAAACTCCATATATATATAACATAAAAACTTTATGGCGGTGATGGAAATATGGTATGGGAAAGAATAAGCACTGGTAGAGGTAACAAATTATGATACCATACGAAATGATACCATCAATACCGAACATTATTGGCACCGTGTCCTACGACCCTTGGTGCTGTCATATGTTAGTGCAGTAAGTCCTAGTTTTAGCCTTATGGATGGTAACGCCTGCCTTCACAGAACTAAGCTGGTCAACATATTTCTTGAAAAGTAGTGGATTATCTGACTTCTGTTGCATTGAATACATATAAGGTGCTTTCGAGAGACGTACAACGTCCAGTCACAGATACCTCGAAAACAGCTCTTACAAAGAAATGGTTGAGGATATCTCAATAACTTACAAACAACTTGACTTTAAGAATGCAAGGCTAATCCTGCTGTTTATTTCTCAATTACTAGAGAAAACGCTACACGTTTCATTCCCTGTATTTTGAAATTGTTAGAGAAAAATCTAAAAGTTTAATTAATGCTCTGTATTTCTCAACTATTAGAGAAAAAGTTACACATTTCATGCTCTGTATTTTGAAATTGTTAGAGAAAAATCTACAAGTTTAATTAATGCTCTGTATTTCTCAACTACTTTGAATAGTTGATATAAAAATTCTTATATAAGGGCTAAACAAACTCGAATAAAATTTGCATATCCCGAAACATGGAGTTTTAAATAAATAGTTCCATGCAATGGTGCGAACAGAATAAAAACGATATCGCACGAGAGGAAAATATACATTAAAACACTATAATTTAGTATTTCTAAACCAATCACATGACCAAATCATATATCCTAGAGATCTAAGCATAGTCGTCCCTCTTTAAACCTATTTATCAGACGTGGACAACCAGTCAGTAGGTCCCCCTCTTTCCCCGCTGATTTTTCCAAGCCCGTTCCCTTGGCTGTGGTTTCGCTAGATAGTAGATAGGGACAGTGGGAATCTCGTTAATCCTATGCGCTTTCTCGCGAGATTACCTTTTATTTTATAACGATCCCATTGCTGAAAGAATGGAGTATGTTCAATGGTGTGTCGCAGAACCAAATATTTGATCCCTGGAACCGCTGTCTGGCACAATAACCAAAGGGCTACGACCAGACCAAAGCATTATTATGTTCTAAATTATTCACAATAACATCTCACGCAGTTGATGCTTTACGTGTTTTGTTTTATTTTCAAGCTTTCAGTTACATAGTTTCGAAGAGCATTTGATACTAAATAACACTCGTTAAATAATAATCTCAATAATAATATATTCATTGAGAAGAATGGAAGCTGAAATCTGAGTAGCAATGTTAATAAGATAAGTCATAATTAGCGAGC
>NW_013666881.1:253123-259702 GCF_000517525.1 Limulus polyphemus | reverse complement strand
CAACCAGTTGTATTGAGAAAATCAGTACAGGAAATGAAAGGGGAGAATGAAGGTTAAGTGAGATCACAAACATTGGTGGTAAAGAGACTTCAACCAGTTGTATTGAGAAAATCAGTACAGGAAATGAAAGGGGAGAACAAAGGTTAAGTGAGATCACAAACATTGGTGGCAAAGATACTTCAACCAGTTGTATTGAGAAAATCAGTACGGGAAATGAAAGGGGAGAACGAAGGTTAAGTGGGAACACAAACATTGGTGCCAAGGAGACTTCGACCAGTTGTATTGAGAAAATCAGTACGGGAAATGAAAGGGGAGAACGAAGGTTAAGTGAGAACACAAACATTGGTGCCAAAGATACTTCGACCAGTTGTATTGTGTACAAAGCATACCACAAACAGTACCTTCTGGGGTGAGAAGATGTGGCCACCTGGGATATAAAGGGTTAAAATTCCCACTCCGAGAGATGACCTAGTGGCGTGAAGTCAGGGCATGCAAGTCATGCATTACATGACCAGTCATAAAACTAAAGATGTGTAGATAAAATTATACAAGGAAATGTGTCTTTTATGTTTATTATTATTTTACCTTTTGTTTATTGTTGTTGTTTTTGCGCTGCGGCAACTTTCTAGTCCCATGCTGCGAGAACTCTGCATGTCTAGTCTCAATCATGTCATGCTACGCAAATTCTGCATGCCTAACCTTGCACAACTAGTAAAACCGCGCAAGTCATGCTGCGTTAAGATAGCAAGACAGCTAGTGCATGCGCAGAAGTCCAACGTTAACAATGTCAAGGTCGCATGCTTTACTTTGCTTCTCAAACTAAGAAGTCGGGAGAGTTGTTATGACGCTATTATAGAATAATTTATAAAGAAAGATTGTCGGCTGGGTTTCATCTACAAACAGGATGAATAAGCCTATTCTCTGTACGTGTTTTTTTTAAGAGTATATTACATTAATAAGTTATTACTGCATGATATATTGAAAACCCACCGTACATCATTTAATTTAGAACATACCCCGAAAGTAGCCGCTGCCAGATCCGTGATAATAATAGTCTTCATCGTCTTGGATACCGCTTTCTTTCCAGATGGTGCTGCTATCGCCACTTCCTGTTTCTGGAACGATCAACGACTCTGCCATTGGGGTCCTGGTTATCTGATGATCCAGAAGCTAAAAGAAACAAATAGATATAAATAGCCGATAATTTATTTTCTACATATCCAAAAAATATGATACATCAGATTCTGACTCTTCTTCTCTACGTTGTTCTTTAGGGGAGCTTGTCACCACTTCAAATCTATATTTATGTATCTAAATATACACTCACTGTAGTCTATATATATAAAACGGAAAATGAAGTTACCATTTTGTGACTAAATAAACACCCACCGTAGTCTCGTCATTTCAGCCGTGGGGGCATTATAATCTGACAGTCAATCCCACTATTCGTTGGTAAAAGAGTAGCCCGAGAGTCGGTGGGTGGTGATAACTAGCCGCCTTCTCTCAAGTCTTTCACTGCTAAATTAGGGACGACTAGCACAGATATCTCTCGTGTAGCTTTGCGCGAAATTCAAAACAAAACAAACTTTTGGTGGAGTTATTAATAATTTTAAAAAGTATAAGCATTTTTTTTATTGTGATATTTCATCACGTTATGTTGCCCAAAGTCTGACATTACACTCCTTCTATGATAGTCGAGTTGTATATCCATTAAACCAAATACAGATTACTTTGAAATACTTTCTTTTTTTTTACAACTTTTAACTGAATAGCGTCCTTACCATTCTCATGTTTACTAGTTTATCCACCAGGGAAGATATCGTCACATCTCGTTGTACTTTCGTGGAAAATTCAGGATTATATTTCTGTGCGCCTATTCCAATGCCCGCTATAGCCTTTTTGTATCTTGAAGTAAAACGAATTATTTATATTAGTATAAATATTACGTTTGTTCGATTTAAAGAATAAAAAAGTTAACATTGAAAACATACGCATATATCCACTTCAATTTTCAAATGAAAATAGTCACGACTATTTAAAGCAACATTATAAAATAGAAAGAAAATACTTTTTACATTGAACGCTTTCCGGGTCAACAAACAAAACCATTTAAATTTCATGTGTTATTAAGATTTTAATTATGTAGTAACAATATATTTTCTTACATTATTTTATTAATCTTTGGAAAAAAAAACAGAGTTGAAACGTCTTGCTAAATGCGATACAAATTACGTAGTCGCTTGTGTTCCTAAAAACTACGAAGGTGACTTAAGATCATGACGATGCAATATACAAACTGTTATAAAATGTACAATTAAATTACACGAATCCATTATCAATCCGATAAAGATGACGGCGAGAGACATAAAAAACTGTAGAATGGAAGAACATTTATTGACAATAAGGATTTAACAAGTGGTTTAATATGAACATTTGATGGAAAAATAATAAAAAACATAAACCATTTTGAACATTTAGATTCTGACTTGGAATAAGCGATTTCATCTACTGATGGAAACGTAAAAATACGCTTGGAAAAGATATTAGAATCTCCTGAACACGTGTTGTGTAATCTCGTTGATGGTTCTTCCCGTAAACTTGATTGAGTAGTCTATTCGTCATTGTCCCCCCCCCCAGCGGCACAGCGGTATGTCTGCGGACTTACAACACTAGAATCCGGATTTCGATACCCGTGGTGGGCAGAGCACAGATAGCCCATTGTGTAGCTTTATGTTTAATTACAAACAAACAAACTACTCGTCATTGATTAATTTTACGTTGCAGTTCAAGCTAACTTGGCAACAATTTCCAAGTATCATGAGTAAATAAATCCTTCAACGAAGAAAAATTCAAAGATTTAGGTTAAGACCTACAGAGATCAACTTAAACACACAAATTATCTCCTCTTGTCAAATCTTTTCTGAGCGCTACTTATGATCCTTAATATGCCTCTGTTAAAAAACTTCTCCCATGTGATTTTAAGACATTATAATTCATAATATGGGTTTCTTTATGTATTACGCACCCCCAATATTCTATAGTGTCACTTCTTTCTCGAAATGCAGGCTTACGACGCTAAAAATCGGGTTTCGATACCGTGGTGGGCAAAGCACAGATAGCTCATTGCGTAGCTTTGTGCTTAGCAATAACCAAAATACAACTAAACCAGAATGCTCTCGATGCTTTGCATCATAAAACTGATAAACAATAAAATATTACACGACATACGGTCAGCTTAAGATGGTTATGTCAGTCTTAAATCTTTATATCAAAATATCAGAGGAAAATAATCATCCTGTATTTATGAATAAGCTATTAACACCAACTATCTGGCGTCTGTCGGAAGCACCCTAACCCCCATGGCAAGGGTTTGACTGTCCCTCTTATAACACATTCATAGCTTTAAGTGTGGAGAATATATTGCGGCAGTGAATGGATGTAGATTATGTCATTTATAAGGTAAAGTTATAAGCAACTGAAATGTATATCTGATTGACAAAACTATGTCGGATTTTCAAAAAAATAAACCAAAAATTTGAGTTTGATGACAATAATATTTTCAATTGTACGAAAAAAAAAGAGGTATTTCTCTTCTTGTTTCTTTCTTGGAGTTTCACTAACCAAACATAGCTTGATGAAACTTGACACATTTTATTAAGCAAGAAACTTTCAGCTTAACTAACATGTAAACCGTACGAGAAAAAAAATAATAATCTTGCAGTTTGGTGTTTTCTTTATTGTACAAACAATACGTTTGAATAAACAGATTATGTCTCTCTGCACATTGACAGCCAAAGTAAACCATTCCGCCTAGGTGTTCTCTCTCTAGTGGGTGAGAGGTAAGTTTACGAGTTTACAATACTAAAATCAGGAATTAGATTCCCCGTAGTAGACAGAGTGCACATAGACCATTATGTAGATTTGCACTTAGGAAAATAAACGCCTAGGTATGTTTAAGGTAGCTACATTTCAGATACCCGTACTTTCTTGGGCAAACTTAAGCCTAACTATATTTCAGAAACAAAAGGTAGCTACATTTCAGATACCCGTACTTTCTTGGACTAACTTAAGCCTAACTATATTTCCGAAACAAAAGGTAGCTACATTTCAGATACCCGTACTTTTTTGGGCTAACTTAAGCCTAACTATATTTCAGAAACAAAAAAGAAGAAAACGTAAATTTTTAGAAACTTTTTAGTATACCCATACAAAATGTTTCCAGAAAATGTATTGCTCTTTTGGAAACCATTTTTTGACATGGAATAGGTTTTGGTCACATGATCTAACATTCTTCTCTGATTAGTTGGGAGGTAAAAAGTTCCCGAAACATCTCAGTTTTTGAATAAAGAACCTGTTTCTAATTGCCAAAAACTAGAAACTTTTCAACATATATATTGAGTAATTTTGTTCCCGAAATAAGCCTTCGCTTAGGCATCTATTGCATGCTGGGATTTATGTTCACCTTTGCTTATGTTGTTACTACACATTTTATAGTCACACCAAAGATCTTAATCATTTATATTTTACTTACTCCCCAACGTTATAACCATTCCAACAATTCATTTCCCCTCGTGAGGCCCACGTGCGGTCGTCACACACTGAATCGGCCAGATAACCGTAATAACCTTTGAACTCTGCAATTTTTTGAACGAAAGTCTTAAGGTCTTGATACAGAGTAGGCTTAAAACTGCTCGAAGTGGTGGCCGGGGTGGCTGAATCTTGGCTGGGGGGCGCTAAAGTTGGTTGAGTTGACCGTTCTGAACGTCGGTGGTTATCACAGTGTTGCTGAACCTAAGAGAGAGAGAGAAACATAAACAGTTATCATATTCATTTGTAGACTTAGAAAGCGTAACTTGTTTAGAGGATCTATCAGCATTGAAACAATAGATAAAATAATAATGTAGAGCTGAATTGCGTGATCAAATGTGCACAAATCCCAATACAAAATCATGTTCGTGAAATAATCAGCCACGGTATAGCAGCTCATAGTATGGCTCCGAGTTTTTCAAGTTCAAACTTTTAGCTCCTGGCTCCATCATCTCTTGATTGGTTTGAGATATAATTAAAATTTTGGACTCAGGAGGTCACACCCTTTCGATTGATGTATTTGACCACGCCAAAAGTCTCATAGATTAATTTACTCTAATCCTGCCTAAAAGAATTTCAATGTGAGGGTAGACTGGTAGAGATCCTGTTGAGTAATAAAATCGAATCGGATATACGCGAGCCTCACGCTTGGTATTAGTGGCGCACTAAAATATAGCTAAGAAAAAGAAAAGAAAAAGTCTCATAGATTAATTTACTCTAATCCTGCCTAAAATAATGTCAAGTCGAGGCTAATGAGGATTCCCTCTTGCTTCTGACCCTAGTGGCACAGTGGTATGTCTGCGGACTTATCACACTAGAAACTGGGTTTCGATACCCGTGGTGAGCTGAACACAGATAGTCCAATGTGTAGCTTTGTGCTTAATTACAAACAAACAAACTCTTGTTTTTTGAACTAGACAAATATTGCTAACATCTTATTTCCATTACTATACAAATTACTACAGACATATATAATTACTTTTGTGAACATACTTCCATTACTCCACAAATTAGTACAGACATATATAATTACTTTTGTGAACATACTTCCATTACTCCACAAATTAGTACAGACATATAATTACTTTTGTGAACATACTTCCATTACTACACAAATTACCACAGACATATATAATTACTTTTGTGAACATACTTCCATTACTACACAAATTACCACAGACATATATAATTACTTTTGTGAACATACTTCCATTACTACACAAATTACTACAGACATATATAATTACTTTTGTGAACATACTTTCATTACTCCACAAATTAGTACAGAGATATATAATTACTTTTGTGAACATACTTCCATTACTACACAAATTACTACAGACATATATAATTACTTTTGTGAACATACTTCCATTACTACACAAATTACTACAGACACATATAATTACTTTTGTGGAAACTAAGGCGAATATACATAGCTTGGTGCAAAAAAACAGGTCGTTAAGTAGTTAAGATTTAAAAAGACTTCTTTCTAAAAAACTATATGGTTTACGTCCTCCCTTATTTAAAGAGATTAATATTGTATTGATATTTTTATCTGAACGATAAGGAATGCACACGTTTGTTAAATGGCCAGATAGTATTCACGAACTAACATAGGTTTCGGGTACTTCCGTCCCTAATTTTGAACTACTGATAAGAGTTTTGTGGCGGATTGAAAAGCTAATAACGACATTAACTGTCAATCTTATGATGTGCCTAATCTAATTATATTTTAGTTGTCATTGCAGTAGTTCTAGTAAATTTGTTTTGTTGAATTTCGCTCAAGGCAACTCGAGGACTATCCGTTATGGTTGTGTTAAGAATATTCGTTTCGCTGTTAACCTGCAAGCGGCTGGTGGAATTAATGTTTATTTCTGGTCCAAAAGGGGATTCATTCGTACGCCCTTTCCCCTCCCCCCTCCTGGCGACGCCCCCGAAATTAGAGCTAAGCAGGAAACTTATTTATTGTTGTATAGGGTGGTGTGGTTA
>NW_013666881.1:246869-252123 GCF_000517525.1 Limulus polyphemus | reverse complement strand
TGATTATCAGCTAATGTTTCATGTTTATTTTATAAGTCATCAATAAACTTGAAACTTTCCACATAAAATGTCTCCGACTGATTAGAAGAATTTTCATGCCAACACAGGTGCAAGTCATTGTAAACAGACTGGTCTGCATTTGGTGATACTGATTAATACGAATTCTAAAACAAGTAAAGCTATCATGACAAAAGTCATGGCACGTACGTTTCTGCTTTTGAAATGATGTTTGTGGAATGGATGTTTTTCTCCGAGTCTATGGGTGTCTTTTTTCAGAGTTTACGGTTTTCCAACTTTACTTGTTTTGGGCGCAAATGATCAGGGCTTTTGCAAATTCCACGCCCTTTAGAATATCTAGTTCTTGAACAGTAATTATTCACAAAGACTGTTTAATTTCATAAAAGTTAGAGAGGCTCACAAAGTTCAAAATGTTGCATCATGTTTTGATAATGGAAGACAGTACAGTTCCGCACGTCGAAATGTTGGCATCTAAAATAAAATTAGACAGCTATCAGTGAAGAAGATAGGCCTGAAAGTCTACAGCAGTAAGACCAAGTGCATGAGGAAGAATACCACCAAGTCACTATATACAACCAGGATGTTCAGGAAGTTGATGAATTCGCATACCACGGCAATAGGGTAACAACAGATAAAAAATATGAGAAAGAGGTGAATACCAGAGTTACCAAAGCTAATCATACCTTCACCATCATTGCAAAACAGACCTGGAATTTTGAACAATAACACACTTAGTGTATTTTTATGTGGCTCAGAATGCTGGAACATTAGAGACTGACGTCATCTATTTAGTTTGTTTGTTTTTGAATTTCGCGCAAAGCTACACGAGGGCTATCTGCGTCCCTAATTTAGCAGTGTAAGACTAGAGGGAAGGCAGTTAGTCATCATCACTCGCCACCAACTCTTGGGCTACTCTTTTACCAACGAATGGTGGGATTGAGCCGTGGGGGCATTATAATGTTACGGTGAAAGGGCGAGCATGTTTGGTGGGACGGGGATTCAAACCCGCGACCCTCAAATTGTCAGTCGACCTCCCTAACTGCATGGCCATGCCGGACCCTCCGTCACGCAGCGTTGATCATATTCGGCTCTTAAAAAACACGAAAAGGTTTCCGTATGTCTGTCGTTATCAACGATGAGGAGTAATATTCTACATATCTCCACTAAGTTTCATCTAAAATCCAATCATTTGTGACTAAGTTATAGAGCAAAAATAGAGGGGAAATTTCCCCCCATGTTTACAGATAGAGATTTTTTTATTTTAGTGACCGTGATCATTAAAAAACTAATGTTTTCTAAATTGGGTCATAGTCCAACTGTATAGCAACTTTCGTCCAGATCCGTTCGGTCGTTGTATAGAAATCTTGCTGACAACCACACAAACACAGGGGTGAAAACATAACATCTGTCCACCTTTTTAACTGCTTATATCAGATTAAAGTAAGTGAACAGAATTGCATAGAGCTTCGCATCAACTCGGAATCACACAGAAAGGTGTTATCAACATGTCAACTGCGCGCAGAATCCTCGGGGGGGGGGGGGTCTCAACTCATCAATTGCGCGCAGAACCACTTAAGAGGGGTGTTATGAACACATCAACTGCGCGCAGAATCACTCAGGGAGGTGTTCTGAACACATCAACTGCACGCAAAACCGCTCAAGAGGGGTGTTATGAATACATCAACTGCGCACAGAATCACTAAAAAGGGGTGTTATCAATACATCAACCGCGTGTCTATTCCCCTATATTCATTCACTCTTTTAGTGTTTACGGTCATTCGGTACATGCATTCATCTACGCCTGGCACCTCTCAGTGTTGACAGGTATAGGAATCTAGTGGGATGGTTACATGTTGTAAGACATGAAAGAAGCATAACTTTAATAATTGTGGTTGTTTTTTAGCTAGATTATTGAATTTAAAGAAAGTGAGCTTTGACATTTAATGATTTGTTTATGTTCAGTAAATCATGGGGTTTTTATTTGTCAATAAGTTTATGTAATAACTGCGAAGCACAAAATAAATTAGTTCAAAGTACATTGTTGTAGTTCATGTTTTGAATCCACACATTTATAGAAATTTGTATTGTTGTTTAGCCGAAAGGAATTTTAATGTATTGTTATGGGCATAGTCTAAAAGCCTGGAACCTTCTCCAAAGTTTAAGAAACAACTTGAACCCTGTATGTGTATAAAAAACGAGTTAGGTTAGAATTAATGAGTGAGTTATCAGTGAATTATTGAATTAGTGAGTCTGTTAGAAAGAGTTATTAAGTTGGCGAGTTTGTTAGTCGGTTAATGAGTAATCAGGGCATAATTTAACCAACTAATGTGTTACTGTCAGTTAGTTTAGTGTTGTATATATTGATTTTGTGTTTCGACGAAGGAGTAAAGATAAGAAATTACCAAATAAATTGAATTTCTTTTAGACATCGTTTATTTGCGAAGTGAGGCCTATCGATGAACGTTTGTTTAGGCTAAACGCGCAACTTCAATAAATAAAACGTTTATATTATCGTTATGGCCAACATTATAAAATATTACGGCATTGATACTATTATGGTTATATCATGCAAGCGTAAAAAAGAAACATTGTTGAAATTCTAAATAATATTAGCTTTATAATTTTGAAGAACTGAGACTGGATAATACCTATGAAAAATATTTCATTCCAGCTTGATTTTTTTTAATGGTGAAGGAGAATAGAGGAGAATGGTTTGGCCTTTTTTTATGGAATTGATATAACTGATGAAAAACTGACGCATGTAAAAATATATAAACGTTTGTAATAAAATAAAGCTAGATAAAATCATCATCATGCTATTATTTACTTGGAAAGTTAGTAAATGTACAGATACTGAGAAATGTATATCATCTCCAATCTGATGAATGAAATGTGACCAATATCACCGAGGCTAGGCGAACACTTTAAAGCCAGTTTCCTAAGCCTACTTTCAGATTAATGTAGGATTCTTAATTCCGAACACATTACTAATTGTTGCCTTTTCATTTTTCTTACATTAAGATCCGGCAGCTTTCTTAAGGTTTTAATAGTTACGAATGTCAGTGAACTATTTCGACAACAGCATTATAAGCAATTATAAATCAACCGATTTTATCTATATACCACATCCTGTAAGGAACTAAATAGAAACATTTGAAGTGATTTCTTTTACAAGCACATAAAAATATAACAAGCTTCACCTAGCGGTAAGACAGAAAAGTCGTTCAAATATGCCCACTTCGTTAAATTTACCAGTATGTATTTTGTATTTATGAATAATCTATTAACACCATCTATCTGCCGTCTGTCTGAAGCACCAGACCCCCCCCCCCCCATGACAAGGATTTGACTGTCACTCTTATAACATCCATAGCTTTAAGTGTGGAGAATATATTGTGGTAGTGAATGGATCTACCATCGGAAATCCCGAGCTCTACCATAGGACTAATCCACATCCTACTAATTCGTAAACTAGAAAAAAAAAATAAGAAAACATATTTAGAAATATAATTTATAGCATTAAAAAATACTCCTGACTAAATCGTCTAGAATTACGAAATAACGTTATTTTTTGTGTATTTTTGGATGGGGGGTATAAAATCTACAGAAAGTTGTAAACACGATTCTATTTCTATGGTCGGATTTCAAACTACTCCAAAATAGTTTGCCTGAATCTAAATTACCATTTTTTCGTTCTTCGCTCTTCTTCCTCAAGCGATCTTTTGTTTTTGTGTGTGTGTGTGTAATTCGTCAACTTGAGATAGTCCCTTAGCACAGTATCTAATCATAGCGAATTATTAGAAGTTTGTATCTTTTATCACGTGACAAGACTTCTCTAAGGTTTTGTATATTACTTTACCTAATCTCGATATGGAGATTTGTACGGCAAGCGAAATTCTATTATCAGTATTTTTATTTTTACAATTTCAATTTATCCTTAAAAATTATTTGGGACCACGTGACTGTATTTTAAACTTTTCGAAATATTGATCAAAAGCTGTCTAGAAAGCGAACTGGCTAGCTTACAGCAGAAAAGGTTTCTTACTGACTTACAATGTGTAAGTCAGTAAGAAACCTTTTCTGCTGTAAGCTAGCCAGTTTAACTCTGGTGAGAATTTAACGAGTTTGTGAGTCAGTAAGAAACCTTTTTCTGCTGTAAGCTAGCCAGTTTAACTCTGGTGAGAGTTTATCGAGTTTGTGAGTCATTAAGAAACCTTTTCTGCTGTAAGCTAGCCAGTTTAACTCTGGTGAGAATTTAACGAGTGCTCGTTAAATTCTCACCAGAATTAAACTTTCTAGCCAGGTTTCTGTACCTCAACATTGCTATCGAACGCGTGTATTGTGTTATTTTGTCATTTCTGACAAGTTAACTCCTAACTTGTATCTCATTTGTTTTCTTTTTTTCATTCTTTAACTATTAATCAAATTAGAGGGAGGACAAGGTAGATTTACTGGATTATTGTACTAGGTATTCGAATGTCTGTTTGTTTACATATCTTAATGGCACGTGTACGAGTAGTTCTCCATGAGAAAACTAAAATATTACCAATTCACAGTACTTAATTCCTAGAAAAAAAAATACTGGGTTTTTGTTCACGGGTGAGGGTAGGGGAATTTGGGTTTTGGAAGATAGTAGTTATTGAGTGTTGGGGGTGGAGTGGAGTAGAATCCTAGACTGCTTTAATCAGATATCAATTCCCAATGCAATTGAGGCAGTCTAATCTTAAAATCGATTTTAGCGCTTATGGCTTTAGATTAGAAAAATAATTCCAAACCAGGCTCCGAATCTCAGACTTGGAAAATCAGCTTCTTCAGAAAAATTAAGTATTGCCATCGTTTGATAACTATGTAAGTAGAACCTTCCCCTCTTCTCAAAAAATATTCTGTTAGCTAGACGGAAGCCCTTTTTAAGACCTGGCAACATAGTCAGACGAAAGAAGTGGGCAAGTGATATGATGACCAAGCCTCTGGACTTTTGGAGGACCGTATTGTTCTCAGACGAATCAAGATTCGCTCAATTTTCGGACAGTGGAAGGATATGGGTCTGGAGAATGCCTCACCAAGAGGTTTGGCTCAACAGATTCCAGCCAACTGTGAAACAACCAAAAAAACCAACTTCGAAGAACGATCTACTCCAAGTTTTTGAAGCAAGAGTGTGCGAAAATCCCACAATCTAAAACTGACGAGATGATTCTCACGATGCCCGAAAGGATTCAACGAACTCCACGAAGCGAAA
>NW_013666881.1:244688-245959 GCF_000517525.1 Limulus polyphemus | reverse complement strand
AACTGATTTTTTGTTTGAAGTTAAGCACAAAGCTACACCATGGGCATGCCGCTGTGCCACTGGGGGGCAGAAAGAACTGATTTTTTGTTTGAAGTTAAGCACAAAGCTACACCATGGGCATGCCGCTGTGCCACTGGGGGGCAGAAAGAACTGATTTTTTGTTTGAAGTTAAGCACAAAGCTACACCATGGGCATGCCGCTGTGCCACTGGGGGGCAGAAAGAACTGAAAACTCTGCAATGTATGTCGTAGCGTGTGGCAATAAAAATCGAAGAGGAATATGTTCTGTGTTATATTTTAATGAAAACTAAGTCCTCTAACAAACAATCCACAACAGTATTAAGCTAACATATAGCATGATGAAAACATGATAGAGGAAAAGTTTGAGAATCCCTGATCTACAGCGAGCCTAGATTAACTTGATGGTGTGTACAAGAATACTGTGAGTTTAAAGTTTCAGCCTGAACGTGAAAACACAGCGTCAGACTGGTCATATATTGGATGGAATTGCTCTGTAAAAAAAAAAAAAAAGAAGTAAAATGTCTAGAAACATACCTCGGCTAATCCTCGCTTCATGTAACTTTGTATTTATGTTAAAAGTAGGCTTACCCACGCGTGACGAACTGTGCAGTCTGATCAAACCACATCCGAACGTACAAGATATTCGGGATAATTCAGTTCTCGTGCATTAGAACAGCGTTTTGGGGTCATGAACGTCAAGAGAGGCACCAAGAGTGTCTATGAGAGAGGAAGGGATAGTGGTCGCGAAATACAAAAATATAATACTTTTCAGTTTTTACAATAAACAGAAACCCATCGAAATACCATTAACAGTTACTTGCATTGTTTTAAACGCTTATTAATATTTGAGTATCTGGTATGTTATATATTCTTGATTTTATTAGCGCAAGTAAAAGAAGAATATATAAATATGTGAAGTAGGTGGGTGGGGGTCATGAGTATGTAGACCAGTATACAGGAACCGTGATGAAAAGAAAATACGCTTGGCCAAAATATATATGTTTCAAAATGCCCATGGCTTGTACATCTAATACCGTTCGCATACAAAAATCCTAGCCTTTGCTAAAGGAATTACTAAGGGCACTGGCTGTTCCTGTGGTAGACCTCTGGATTATGGACTTTGTGGGTTCCAATCTATGCAGTAACACAAAATATTCCCCGGAATTTAAGCTGTGAGTGCGATATAAGGGTGATAGTCAGTCTATTAACATGGATGGTGGGTGTTGAAGTGTTGCTTATGTTTTGTTTTTT
>NW_013666881.1:237889-244298 GCF_000517525.1 Limulus polyphemus | reverse complement strand
AGGCAGCTAGTCATCACCACCCACCGCCAACTCTTGGGCTACTCTTTTTACCAACGAATAGTGGGATTGACCGTCACATTATAACGCCCCCACGGCTGAAAGGGCGAGCATGTTTGGTGGGACGGGGATTCGAACCCGCAGATTGCGAGTCGAGTGCCCTAACCACCTGGCCATGCCGGGGCCTGTTGCTTATGACATGTTAGTTTCCCTCTGGTTAGCTGTTGAAAATTAGAGACAGCGGCAGATAGCCATATTTGATTTGACATAATTACAAAATACAGATATAAATACAGAAATGAGCAAACATTAACAATCTCGAAGAATTAAAAAATAGCCAAATGAACACGAGGAGTCAATGATTTCATGGTTCTTACTAAAAATCTCCGAATTATATGACTTATTTGGTAAATATGATAAAGTTTTTTTTTATATCGGCTCTACATTAAACTTTAAATTTGATTGAAAATTAGCGTATTTCACAGATGTTGATTTGTTAGGTAAATAGGAGACATTTTTGATATCGGTTCTATATTAAACAAATTTAAATTGGTTTCAAAATTAACACGACTGTGTACTTCATAGACGTTGGACTGTTTCGTAAATATCTGAAGAAGAAGGGAACTTTAACAACTGAGCCTGATGGAGGGCTATATGCCCGAAACGTAGCTAATAAAATATTTTTTTTATTACAGACGTGTGTTTTAGCTTTTTATAATATCCCTTGCGACGGAGAAGGCTAAATAAGTTTTGGGTCGTATTTGTAAGAAATTGTAGACTACATACAGACTGCTACGTTTCTCGTGAGAGAGAGAGACAAGATTGAAATCCTCAATTTAACATCAGGAAGACATTTTCCTGGACATGTTTTAACGTCGTCATGACGCTCTCTAAGTACTGTATAAGTAACGGATGGATATAACACGCTGAGGAACGAAACGAAAGGGAGTGAAATAGACAAATATATTCTCGGAAGCAGCGTCTTTTCTCAATAATGTGCACAACCAAATCGCCCTCTATTGATTTTCATTGTTGTTTGTCGCTGGTCTCTACCGATTTCGCTTCAGTCTTGGAGCTCAAGATTACATTTCTCCATGCAGTGTTATTGATCAGGACAACTGGATCAGCTGAAGGAATAAATGAAAAAGAAAGCGTGCACATGCAGAAACGCAAGCACGCGCTTAGTAAAGGGAGGGGGGAGACGAAAAAAAGGGTTAAAAATGTTAATTATCGGTACTTGATTTTACTTCAAAAATGAATCATGCCAACAGATGTTTATAGTTATACAAAAATCCGGTACTGAACGCTCTTTGAAAGGTGGGCGTTAATTATTCACGTGTTACCAGATTTTAAAGTTTAGGTTGATAAGATCTCATGATTCTGGGTCGGTTTAACATCTGGCGTACAGTGTGGAAATGTTTTATTCATTTATTTTGTTCACAATTAAAAGGCAACTTAATGGGTGATAATCCAATACCTAATGATGAAGAATTAATAAACAACTGCCTTAGATTAATATTTAAAACTGACGTATTTAGCGACACCTAGTTGAATTTTTCTGTTGCATTTGTGTTCAAACAGATGTCGCTGTGTTCTACCTAAAAGACTATACACATCTTTCCCCACAAACTTATACAGTAAATTTTGGCAACACTTTTTAAGATAAACCATATTCACTTGACATCGACATCACAACTGATGTTTGTTAGTTTATTGTATGCTATGCCTACAAAGGGTATCAAACTCCAATTTTCAGTGTTATAAGCTGAATCATTGGCGGGGGGTGGGAGGTATGTAACGATATAGCAGGTAAAGAAAATTATTATTAGTTTGTTTCTTATCAAACGCAGTAGTGGGCTATCTGCACTGTGCCTTTTGCATGAATCGACCTTCGAATGATATAGACCCCCAGCGGTATGTTTGCGGACTTACAACGCTAGAAACCTTGTTTGATACCCGTGGTCGGCAGAGCACAGATAGCCCATTGCGTAGCTTTGTGCATCATTACAACCAAACCAACCAAATAATATAAAATAATAAGTTCACTTCAGGAAGAAACTTAATAATTATTGTTAACACCACATTCAAACCTAGCGTCTGGTAATTAGTGTTAACAACACCATATTTAAACCTAGTGCCTGGTAATATTTGTTAACACCACATTCAAACCTCGTGGCTGGTAATTAGTGTTAACACCACATTCAAACCTAGCGCCTGATAATTAGTGTTAACACCACATGTGGTGTTAACATTAATTACCAGGCACTAGGTTTAAATGTGGTGTTAACACTAATTATCAGGCGCTAGGTTTGAATGTGGTGTTGTTAACACTAATTACCAGCCACGAGGTTTGAATGTGGTGTTAACACTAATTACCAGGCGCTAGGTTTGAATGTGGTGTTAACACTAAGTACCAGGCGCTAGGTTTGAATGTGGTGTTAACACTAATTACCAGGCGCTAGGTTTGAATGTGGTGTTAACACTAATTACCAGCCACGAGGTTTGAATTTAAACCTAGTGTTGTGAACCTCTAACACAAAGGGATGCTCATGCGCATTCACTTAAAATAGCTGTAATAACGTATACATATACGATGTGTATAATCAAGTCTATTTATTTTCCAAAGCTTGCTCACGAGCAGTTTTGTTTATTTCACAAATTCGCGCAAATCTACACATAGGCTGTCTGAGATTTGAAATAGACGTCCCTAACTTTGACCTGATGTATCAGTTAACAGTACCCGCAGCCAACTTTTGCGCCACTTTAATCGGTAGTCAGACTTATAACACACCCACAGATCGCGATTATGTGCAGTGGGACGCGAACCAAGGATCCTAGATTCGCAGTCCTGTATGCTTACCACTAGGCCAACTCGACCCGTTTTCATGCAACAACGAGTTGGGATTTCTTATAGGTTAGAATGAGTAGTTAATGTTTATAAAAAGAAAAACTGTTGGAAGCATTTATAGACAAGAGAAAACAAGACAAAAAACATTCACTAATCTTTTGTTAATAATCGCTAATATTTCGTTTTTAATTGACAAACTTTAAAAACTATGGATTTCTAAAATTCAAATGCAATTTTCTTTGAAGTGTTTTTCATGAACCGCGTTTGCGATTCTTTTTATAGAAATATTAAAAATATTGATCGTTTTTTTTACAGACAAGAGAAAACACTTACTATATAATTAAAGCCCCCCCCCCCAGTGGCACAGCGGTATGTCTGCGAACTTACAACGCTAGAAACCGGGTTTCGATACCCGTGGTGGACAGAGAACAGATAGCCCATCGTGTAGCTTTGTGTTTAACTACGAATAAATTAGCAAAAAATAAAATTTATGCTCACTAAGTTATTTTTCGTTCTCAGAAACATGTCCAAATACGTAACTTAAAAAACATTGAATTTTGTTTATTAGAAACTACTGGATGATGTAGTTTATTAGAAACTACTGGATGATGTAGTTTATTAGAAACTACTGGATGATGTAGTTTATTAGAAACTACTGGGTGATGTACTTTATCAGAAACTACTGGATGATGTAGTTTATCAGAAACTACTGGATGATGTAGTTTATTAGAAACTACTGGATGATGTAGTTTATCAGAAACTACTGGGTGATGTCATTTATCAGAAACTATTGGGTGATGTAGTTTATTAGAAACTACTGGATGATGTAGTTTATTAGAAACTACTGGATGATGTATTTTATTAGAAACTACTGGATGATGTAGTTTATTACAAACTATTGGATGATGTAGTTTATCAGAAACAACTGGATGATGTAGTTTATTAGAAACTACTGGATGATGTCATTTTTATTGAAAGAGCATCATTAATGAATGTTTTGCATATTAGTTTTAAACGAGTTAGAAATCGTGTATTCTGCATGCTTTCAAATGATGATCTTCATTATTAAACATTATGCCATATCCAGTCCTTATTCGATCGTAAGAACACGAAATTGGAGGGAGGAGGGGGTGTTACACTGTACATTTCATAAAAGCAAGTAGCAATACTGACATTCGTGACTAGAAGGACAAGCGTACAGAGAAGAGCGCATTGTCTGCTGAAATATGTGCAGTTTAAGTATGGAACGTGCGCGCAACGCGAGTGTCAAACGCACGGCAGTGATGTAGATAGTCATTCATCTATATCAAAACGACCCCCATACTCCATGTCAAGGAGTAACAGGTCCACATTTCAGATCAGCGTGTTCATTTATCAGTGACAGTTTCATGGCGTGTTCAGATTTGAAACAATTATTTGGAACACCTTGACGCCTGCATTGGGTTCTATCTATCCATACATCTATCTTAACCGTAACCAAGGAGTTTGTATGTGTGCGCGCGCATAAGGAGCATCCATTGTGATTATGTATTTCTTTTGGTGAAATGCCACATATTTTACAATGTTATTGAAACGAGGATGCCACATATTTTAGCATCTTATTGAAACGAGGATGCAACGTGTTTTACCATCTTATTGAAACGAGGATGCGACATATTTTACAATGTTATTGAAACGAGGATGCCACATATTTTACCATCTTATTGAAACGAAGATGCGACATATTTTACAATGTTATTGAAACGAAGTTATTCACACCATACATCAGGCACATATTTCACACCATACTCATAGCAAACGTTAATTTTATTCTGGCGAACGTGTGGTATAATTATGTCAGTTTTTCACATGGATTTTATTTTTTTGTAAGATTTGAACATAAGACAGTAAAGATTTATTCTAACATACATTTCCTATAAAGACAACGAAACTCACTAAATATATTGTCCCTTTAAAAATGTATATAAACTCAAACTGAAACATAATGATTTAACAAGCTATTTATCAGACATGTCAAAATAAACACTTTAAAGTTGTCATCTGTGTACACAACTACACACGTGGAATATCCAAACATTTTCAGGGTAGAATTACACACAAAACAAACATACATGATAGCCTCTGACCCAGGGTGATTCTACGTTACAAATAAAACATCTTGCTACAATCTCTAACCCAAGGTCACAGTAAGATGTAAATAAATCACTTTTATTTACCTTAAAGGTCAGATTTTTTTTATATAGTGTTGAACGATATCGTTAGTATCTTTTGTGGTTCACAAAAAAAGAACAAGTCCATTATGGCTTAGTCATAAGCATGAATCATCACTTCTCTATCCACTCTCAAACACAGATAATCGATTCAGATCTGTTGTTAATTCGAATGATATTATATTTAGCGCATAGTTGCTCAACAGGTGGCGTAATACCATTGTAAAAGAAAAAAATCCAGGGTTTGTTTGGTTACAGTATTTTGAATTTCGCGCAAAACTACTTGAGGGCTCTCTGCGCCAGCTGACCCTAATTTAGCAGTGATAGACTAGAGGGAAGGCAACTAGTCAACACTACCCACCGCCAAATCTTGGGCTACTCTCTTACTAATGAAGAATAGGATTGACCGTTCCAATATAGCGCCCGCACGGCTGAAAGGGCGGGCATACTTGGTGACGGGGATTCGAATCCACGACCCTCGGACTGCAAGTAGAGTGCCCTGACCATAAGGCCATGCCAGGCCAAAAATTTCAGGGCCTGATTTTGAGGAAACTGGAACGATATCAATATTTATAACTGGTCACTACAGATATGTTCACACTTCTATATCTTTAACCTATGTTTCGAAGATGGCGTAATACCCCTGTAAAAGTTTGTTTGTTATTTAGGTCAAAGCTACATAATGGATTATCTATGCTCTTCTCACAACGGGTATCGAAATCCAAATTTTAGTATTGTAAGCGAAGTCTTGTAAACAATCTTAAAAGGCAGTTCACGATTTTAAGTAAAATTGAAAAGATATAAATATTACCGTGGTTTTTTTTTATTATTTTAACATCCTTTTATATATATCTCAAATAATTTATTGATTAACCAGAAACAAGTAGGTTTGTTATAAATATCTAACACATAAAGATATCCCTATTTCTAACGGTGCATCAAGTTTGGAGGATGGTTTTATTGCTCAGCATCTACATCATAAAGATTAATGATGTACAAGTTAATAGGAGCATTGGAATGGTAATAAATATATTTAAATGATCTTTTGATGCCATCTTGATTTTACATCCACCCTTCTGGAACATAAGTTAAAACATGTTATACCTGTACAGCTGATTTTTGTTTTTTATTTTACAGTTAGGAGTTTGATTAAAGCTTCTTTGAACTGCATCTGTTCAGCGTTAAGGATTTTTTTACAGAAACTTTCAATGGTGTCACTCTCTTAGGTAAGTATTAGGAAACGAGACACTCGGAAGGATAACGAAAACAACGTATAATGGCATCATTCGCGATTATGGGGCTCGTAATGGAAGTTTGGATAACATGAGGGAGCGACAGGGAGATCAAACAAAGA
>NW_013666881.1:235315-236958 GCF_000517525.1 Limulus polyphemus | reverse complement strand
AGTCCAGTGTTTTGCGTTCTGTTTCAACAAAAATTTGCGCTCCGCACTTTGGGGCCACAGGTGTATTATAAGATTGACGGTCAAGTCCCACTGTTCAATTAGAATAACCTTCCAAGAATTGGATTACAATTCCCCCCCCCCCAAAGGAAATTGACAGTGAATATTGTTGATTAACTATCTTTCCGGCTTGGCCAGATGGTTAGGGAGCTCGACTCGCAATCTGTGGGTCGCGGGTTCGAATCCCCGTCCCACCAAACATACTCGCCCTTTCAGTCGTGGGGGCTGTTATAATGTGACGGTCAATTTCACTATTCGTTGATAAAAGCGTAGCCCAAGAGTTGATGGTGGGTGGTGATAACTAGCTGCCTTCCCTCTAGTCTTTCACTGCTAAATTAGGGACGGTTAGCGCAGATAGCCCTCGTATAGCTTTGCGCGAAATTCATAACAAACTATTTTTCCCTCTAGCCTATCAGTTCAAAACTAGGGACAGTTCATGCAACTAACACTTGTATAGCTTTGCGCGAATATCCAAAACAAATAAATAAACAAACTCAAAAGAATCCTTGTAAACTAATGTTTATTAGTACGTATTAAAAGAGGGTTACCTTCTTTAATATCGACTTCATTGAGTGAATAGAATCCGTGTCTGGTGCAAGAGAAAGGAAATCATTGGATTGTTTTTATCTGCCTGAGAATTTAATTAGATGAGTTTATTGCGTGCATATATTAACAGATATGTAGCGTCTATCTGTAATGTTTGATGGTAAAGATAGGTGATATCTTCCTCACGTCCTAATTTTCTTCAACTGAGACAAGTCAGGTGGCGACATCTATCATACATCTGAACGCCATACATCTGTCTAGTTCCATTCTGTTATGTCTTGGTTAGAACCATGATGTTAGTAAAATGAATCAACATCAGATTTTTTTGTCGTTGTGATCTTAAAAGGAAACTTTTGGCTATTTTTTTATAAACTTTAGAAGAATTACAGTATCCTGCTTATTCAAAAGAGGTCAACATTACACGAACAAGCTTGTTAAACAATCAATATATATTATCAACCTGGAAATAGCAATCTTTTAATATTAAAGTCCAACCCTCGGGAGCTTTATCATTATGTTCAATAAAAGCATGCATTATACAGAGATTCGATACGTTATATTATGACAACCACAATCAATATGAAAACACAGGGAACTATATTTTGACATTGCTAGGCGGTTTGTAGCTCGTGTGATACCACCGAAAAGTTATTGCCTTTTAGAAGGCAATGCAAAAACACTTAACGACGCAAAATATTCATACACTAAGATCATGAAGATTTGTACAGGTCTGGGATTTAGAATTTCCAAGATGGGAATATATTTAATGGTATTGGAAACTAAAGGTACGTAAATCAACTTGGAGTACCAGAACCATCAAGAAAGGGACCAACAACAAGTCGTAGCCTAGCCTTGGTAAAGAAAGTTCGGCATCTTATAACAGGTAAGAATCCATACAAAGGTCAGTGAGAAAAGCCGTCCACCTGTCCTAAGCACGCAACATAACCTGAAAGGATCTCCGTCTGAAAAAGCGACGTGAGTCGTGTTTACATAAATCGCTTCCACGTCATATCCGTTTAGCTGTTGCATGTCTCAAGCAG
>NW_013666881.1:230904-234380 GCF_000517525.1 Limulus polyphemus | reverse complement strand
CAACGAATAGTGGGATTGACCGTCACATTATAACGCTCCACGGCTGAAAGGGCGAGCATGTTTGGTGTGACGGGGATTCGAACCCGCGATTCGCAGATTGCGAGTCGAGCGCCCTAATGGGGGACAATAGTTCTAGTCACCACCATTTCCAGGCACGAGATATTCTGCCTTCCTAAGAATTCGTGTGAAACGTTCAGAGACAATCATGAAACGTGATATCTCCCGGTGGTTCAGCGGCACGTTTGAAGTACACTTAGAATTCGGGTTAAATTCTCGTGATTGGCACAGCGCAGACAGCTCATTGTACAGTTTTGAGTTAGAACAACCAAATTCTAATAATGAACTTAAAAATATCAAAATATTTCATAGAAAAAATTCTAAAAAAGCTAATCGTGACAATTTGTATTCGTAAATAAAAGTCAATACAGCAAACTAAGCCGCACAAACTGACTCCAACGTCATTACAGAAAAATAACCTTCACAGCTTCAATTCAAGTAACACAAACCATAAGTCATCAGAAGAAATATCAACAAAACCAGGACATATCAAAACAATTTTCAGAGATAACTTCAAATAAGCCAGTATTAACTGCCAAATAAGCCAGAACCGCTATGTTACTTCATCTCAAGCTAAGATGTGCACAAAGTTATAAATTCAAACTTGTTTCAAACCCAGAAAAACCTACGATTATTATAAACTCAAAATCAATTTTCAGTGACATACATTTGCAAACCGTCTTTATTAAGTAGGCGAAACCAGTAGACATCCAGGATGACACTGGAAAGAGCTTCAAGATACAATCCTGCCCCCCCCCCCAAGTGACTCAGCGGAAAGTCTGATGGCTCATAGCGCTAAAAATCGGGGTTTCGGTAGCCGTGGTGAGCATAACACAAATCGCTCATAGTGTAGTTTTGTGCTTAATAACAAACGAACAAACACATCTGGTAAAAAACTATTGCTTCAGCTGGAGCATAACGTATGACTAATACGTAACATCACATAGACTCAAACAGCTGCAGTTTTTTTCAAAGACAGTCAGGCATTAATACACGAGTTTCCTTTCACGGCCGGGCTGTCACAACGTAATATAGTAAGTCCTTCGAAACTATGAACCTGACGAAGATACAATCGCATCGAAACGTCATCCCTTATTAAAATTCTTCAGACAGTTGGCCATAAAACTATTCATCAAAAACGTATCTGTTTTCTGCTCTGAAAGAAAATCTTATTCCTGCGTCATCTTTAAGCGAACTGTTGGTGGTTATTGGATCCAAAAACGTAAGGCAAATCTGCTAAAGCTATCTGTCGCAATCCCTAACTTTGAACTTATGACCAGAAGGAAATCAGCCAGTCGGCAGTAACCTACCTCACATCATCCACACTAAATAACTGACTGTTACTCCTATAATGCACCCACTTCTTAAAAGGACTCAGATTCTATAAAACATCAACTCTAATATATGTTTGAAATAAAAATAGGGAATGTCAAAATGGTATTTTGAAACATGAGATTGTGGAAAAGTTTCTTGACTTCAAAGAGACCATTATTGAAGAATCTTTGAAAATTAATTTTTCTTTGAGCGTTTTATTAAAATACATATATTTATGTACCGGTTTCATTTTTATGAGCGCAGTTATATAACGCAATACTGAAAGAAAGCAGTTTCTAAAACCGTTTTAATAATTAAGCAAAAGTTTTTTTTAAGTGGAGGTATTTAGCAAACAAAACCATATCCATGTTTGGTAAGTTGTAATAGGAATTTCAAAAACAGCGAAAGAAGTTATGAATCATTATATAACTATACAGTAGTGTGTTGTCTGTAAGTCAGTCAGTAGACACTAAAATGACGTCACATAAGGGACGTTTAACGTTGCAATTTATACTGTCCTGACGTCAGTAAAACGTGCGCATGCCAGGAATCGCAAGAAATAAAGATATTTGTTACTCTTCATTTTGGTTTTTATTTACTCTTGAAACAGAACACTTTCGGGGATCTTCCGGAATTACATCTAGTCTTGAAGGTTTAAAAGCACAGTATTCAACTTATTAAAATTTCTGTTACGGTTTTACGATGTTGCAAAATATACGTGGCTGTTATAGTTGGTTTTAAAGTCGCCATGTTGATGTTGTTGTTTTAATGCAAAGCTATACAAAGGAATGGCTACGCGGGGAATCGAATCCCAGATTTCAGCTGAACCACTGGAGGACAAATCGCTATACCTCAGTAAATTGTTCGCTACACGCATATTGACACTTTCATCGTTTCAAATTAATGATGATCTGGAAAATCCTTTTTTCTGTGAGAGCCCCAATAGACAAACATGGAAATAAACCTAAAGAAACGGAGATCAAGTGCTACGAATTAAATCTAAGTGTTTCTTACCTTAGTAATACTAAACTCTTGCACGATGTATTAAAAACAACTGTAAATCCGAGGGTCCATGTTTCATGTCCCTTTGCCCTAAAGTCGTGCTTCACATTTTGGGACCGTGGGTGCGTTATAAAAGTGAAGATCAAAGCCCATAATCATACAAGATTAACCCACAGTTTGTTCGAATATCCGAAACCAGAAAATCACAATAATTCAAAATACAAATCACATTTTTCTTCATTTTAAAAACGGACTTACCTGTTTGAATAATTCGTTGCACTTGTAGCTGGGCGGAGCCTTGTACTCGTCGATAATATGGTTTTCAAAGAAGTTAAACGTATCCGTGGAAAATGTATAGTATATTGATAACAATGTATCCTAACAATATGAAATGCAAAAACGTTTTTATACCTTACCTCTGTGTTTGACATTTTGTTTCAAGATTTTTTTTTCCATATATTTAAATTTAACACTTTATCAAATATATGGAGGAGACTTTCACGTGCTCTCCTCGGTCGTACGGTATCTCTCTAAGGACAGTGATAAAGTTTTTTAAAAATGTGAATTTCAGTTTAATATAATAGATATACGAGATATTGTGTACAAAAATACAAAACCATATAACCCGAACGCTTTCGATAGCTACAGCTTTGGGCCCGGCACGGCCAGGTGATGGGACAGCGGTAAGTCTATGGACGTACAACACTAAAATTCGGGGTTCAATTCCCCGCGGCGGACATAGCAGATAGCTCAATGTGGCTTTGCTCTAAAAACACAAACTCAGGACTACAACTACAAGGAGTGTTGAAATGAACAACATTTCGGAATCGATATACAACTACAAATAGCACTAGAGTGGAAGATGTTTTACTCTCGGTATACAACTACAAATAGCACTAGAGTGGAAGATGTTTTAATCTCGGTATACAACTACAAATAGCACTAGAGTGGAATATGTTTTACTCTCGGTATACAACTACAAATAGCACTAGAGTGGAAGATGTTTTAATCTCGGTATACAACTACAAATAGCACTAGAGTGGAAGATGTTTTACTCTCGGTACACAACTACAATATTATTAAACTGAACGACGTTTTGAAGT
>NW_013666881.1:227708-229904 GCF_000517525.1 Limulus polyphemus | reverse complement strand
GCCCTCGTGTAGCTTTGCGCGAAATTCAAAAACAAAACAAACAGGTACAGCTTTCTTCTGTCTTGTTTTAATTGATAACTGGGAACGTCGTTAGTACAATATTTATTCGAATATTTAGCTCTATCTAGTTATGCCGAAGATACATCTGAGAATTAATTTCTCACGTGATCATTATATGAACCTTTTGGCTTATTACAAGCTATTATGCACAAACACACACACACACATACATATATATATATATTTGAGGGAGCTGCTTGCGCGCACGTGTGTGTACTGATAAAACCTGAACGTTCTTTATAGCACGGAGCTTTTAATATGGTATATAAAGGATCACATAGCGGAAATCTGTGCAACTGATTTACTGATTTCCGTAAAAAATAAGCGACTTCCTCCTACAGAAAAGAAATCACCGACAAAAACTGCCTATATGTTACGTCACTTCCGTTATAGTGAGGAAGGAAAGAGGTGTTTTCTGGATTCTTAAAAGTTGTTTATAAGTTGCAGACTTTCACGGACTCTATAGAAAAAGAGAGTTCACGTTTTGACAATTAAACGTACTTTTAGTTAATATAAAAGGTAAGATTCAATAGTATCTTCTACATACTAGTGCCACCCAGTGGCACAGCGGCATGTCTGCGGACTTACAACGCTAGAAACCGGGTTTTAATACCCGTGGTGGGCAGAGCACATATAGCCCATTGTGCAGCTTTGTGCTTAACTTCAGAACATACAAACATTACATACTGGATTAAACTAAAAGCTTAAGAGACTACAGTGAATTTTTTTTAATGAAATGTAGGTTTTACACCACGTACACACATAAGCCTCTTTGTTTGTATGTTACAAATGTATATTGTTCCAGCAATAATGGAGTCACAGTAGGCGAAATATTTTAATACAATATTACCTGTGTTGTGATCTCTGGTCCATGTTCCATTGCATACATTATGCTTTCAGAAATCTTGGCGTCCATCATAGTGAGGACCTTCTCGATGTTGTGGTAGTCTAACATGCCAGAAATTATGAGCTCAATACCAGTTATAAACTCACTCCAAGGATGGTCCAGTTCGGCAACTTGCGCGAGACAACCACGAGCTACGTTTAGGCAATAGCCAGTACAAGGTTTCTCAGCCATCGAGTTTTGACAATAAGCACAGTAGGTCATGCTGACCAAAGCTTTGTTACACTCTGTTTCCAAGTCCTTGTAGTCCGTGGTGTTAATAACTTCTAGACCGAGACTCAAGGCTTGCAGAAATGTCCGCGCATCATGAAAGGATCTAGTCACTTGAAGAGCCAGCCTGTAAGGTTTCTCATCGAAAGGTTTGATATCCGCGTGAACTCTCCGCAAGCACTTAACAAACTCGTCTCCGAAGTCACCAACGTTGCTGTTGATTCCATGCCGGTAGATGTGCGGGAAAAGAGAGGCGAAGAAATCGGACAGTTGGACCTCGAGGTCAACGTTCTTTCCACGAAGAAAGTCCATTAGATCGCTGTAGAGCTGGGTTACTGCAAACTGTGCTGCTGGTTCCAGGTTCTGGTACACTTGGCCGAAAAGCGACTTGGTATTGTTTTCTGACCACCTGGTCATTCTGATGAAGTTTTCTGTGAAGAAAAATAGAAGATGTTATAATCTTTAAACACAAGTAGTCAGACATTGTATCATCTATCAGCTACAGTTCTCGTTTCTAACGGATACCTCGAAAATATCACCAACAGTCCCTCGGTATTCGTCATCAGACATCATGTAATAACTCAACAAAATATAAAATCTATCTATATAAAGTAGAATATCCGACATGACTACGAAGCTACTTCAACACGTGGTTTTCTCTATCTTTAAAATACTCCTCAGACTTTTACAAAAGCTAACTAGTCATTGATTTTGGTTTAACAAAGCAACTTCAAATACGTAATACTCTAACTATACTTCGCTTCATATACAGAAAATTTGCGAGCTTTAATTTTATTTACGCCGAAGACTATTCACGTAACCTATAGAATTATATTAAAAAACAAGGAAACCTTTTGTTATTACCAAGTAACACGTCGTTATTAAGAAACGAGTTGTTACTAAGGGACAGGTTGTTACTAAGAAACACGTCGTTACTAAGAGACAGGTCGTTACTAAGAAACACGTCGTTACTAAGGACGAGGTGTTATTAGTAACACGTACGTTATTAAGTAAACGTAGTT
>NW_013666881.1:217087-226708 GCF_000517525.1 Limulus polyphemus | reverse complement strand
AAACCTTTTGTTATTACCAAGTAACACGTCGTTATTAAGAAATGAGTTGTTACTAAGGGACAGGTTGTTACTAAGAAACACGTCGTTACTAATAATGGCTGGAGACGGCTTAAATGGGTAATGAAGAAAAACTTTAATATAAGTTTAACATGGCAGCAAATGTACAACGTTTCGACAAGGTTTTGTCATCATCAGGTATATAGCCCTCGTGTAGCTTTGCGCGAAATTCAAAAACTAACAAATTATAACAAAGCCATATTGGGCTATCTGCTATGTCCACGGCAGGGAATCGAACTCCGGATTTTAGCGTTGGAAGTCTGTAAATTTACCGCTGTCCCACTGGGGGCCAATTCAATCAAATATCCCTTTTTGTCCTTCTCATATAATTAACTGATTTATTAGCATTCAAATTTACGATTAATACATTTCCCAAGTGAATAATTCCTATGTGTTACATTCTATTGTCACTTGCAATTCATTTGACATGGTCTATGTTTAACTACGAATCAACTCTTTTACTGGCACTATTGTAATATTTTTCTCACCACTTGTACAGTTCAAACTCAGGAAAAACACCTACTGAATTTCAAATTAACTGTCTTATAAAACCTGCACAAATAGGACCTTCTACCGATAAAGTAATCAAGTAGTTTCTGACGAGAACTCACGAGTTTTTCTTCATACACAAACACTGGTCTTAGTTCTAGAAAGAAGATACAAATGTTTGTTAACTCTATTATTTTCAGGTTGCAGGTTTATAAGTCACCTATAGCATCATAATAAGAGGTAGGACTTATATTTTATAATTTATATGGGGGAAGGGGGTACTAATTTATGTTGCAAACGATCACGGAAAAGCCTGTCCGGACAAGAAAGAGTATTAAGTAGACGAGCCCTTGAAGAGTTTCAACTACGCTTGCTTGAACAAAATAATCAAGTAGACGAGCCCTTGAAGAGTTTCAACTACGCTTGCTTGAACAAAATAATCAAGTAGACGAGTCCTTGAAGAGTTTCAACTACGCTTGCTTGAACAAAATGATCAAGCAGACGAGCCCTTGAAGAGTTTCAACTACGCTTGGTTGAATAAAATAATCAAGTAGACAAGCCCATGACGAGTTTCAACTAGGCTTGGTTAAACAAAATAATCAAGTATACGAGTCCTTGAAGAGTTTCAACTACGCTTGCTTGAACAAAATGATCAAGTAGACGAGCCCTTGAAGAGTTTCAATTACGCCTGACCTAACGAAAGATTCAAGCAGACGAGCCTTGGAAGAGTTTGAACTACGCTTGTTTGAACAAAATAATCAAGTAGACAAGCCCATGAAGAGTTTCAACTAGGCTTGGTTGAACAAAATGATCAAGTAGACGAGTCCTTGAAGAGTTTCAACTACGCTTGCTTGAACAAAATAATCAAGCAGACGAGCCCTTGAAGAGTTTCAACTACGCTTGCTTGAACAAAATAATCAAGTAGACGAGTCCTTGAAGAGTTTCAACTACACCTGCTCAAACAAAAGGATCAAACTGACGAGCATGTGAATAGTCTCAACTGTCCTCGCAGTAACACCAGAAAACCCATTCTTAATTAGAAGAGTGTGCAACCGTTTATGATAAAGCTACGCGTGACTTATAAATCTGTGTATATTAAAGTTTGTATATGTACAGCACGTAGTCACATGAGGGATATTATGCAAAACGATATTTCAGAGTTTTCAGTACTTTACGGTTGAATGTTGATACACCGGTAATGTTAATTCTCTTTTTAAACGACTGGATATATATATATAAAAGACCAGATGATAGCCACTTTGACGGGATGGAAATTATGTTTGCTTTTATGTTATATTAGGAAAATAATTATATAATACAAGAAATCCATCTTTCATTGTAGTTTTTTTTTTTAATTTCGCGCAAAGCTGCACGAGGGCTATCTGCGCTAGCCGTTCCTAATTTAGCAGTGATTTTGTTTCCAAAATCTCTGTCTGTCTATAATGAAAGGGCCCGGCATGGTCAGGTGGTTAGGGTGCTCAACTCACAATTTGAGGATCGCGGGTTTGAATCCCCATCACACCAAATATGCTCACCCTTTCAGCCGTGGGGCGTTATAATGTAACAGTCAATCCCACTATTCGTTGGTAAAAGAGTAGCCCAAGAGTTGGCGGTAGGTGGTGATGACTAGCTGCCTTCCTTCTAGTTTTAAACGTAACATGTACTATGTTTTTAGTAATTCTCCCGAAATTGTTACAATTCTTTGTTAAATAGTTTTGTTTGCTTGTTATTCCTAAGCCACAAAACTATACATTGGGCTATCTGTGGTGTACCCTTGGCAGTTATCGAAACCCAATTTTTAGCGTTATAAGTCTTTGTTGGATACACAAGGCTGTTCAATGTAAGCGTTATTATTTAGTTTATTTTGTTACTTAATATTTAATGATCGTTTAATTTTCATGACTGCAGTGTGGAAGATTGATTGTTTTAAAAGTGTTAGTTGTGACAATTTTTTTTACGGAGTCGTAAGTTGTGTTTGCAATTACATTTTTGTCTAGGCTTTACTAATATTGTTGACGTCAGGTTACTCGAATCTTCGGTATTTTTCTCGTTACCTTAATTAACTGAGTTTTGTTAAATCAGCAGTACTTTACAGAAAGTTCGAAGCCTCAGTGATCAACATTTAAATATAGGCGACTAACCGAGCGCAAGTTAAGAACAAAAGAAGTACAAAGTAAAGTGAAGTCAAGTGCAGTTAAGTCAGAAAATTAGTTAGCGAAAAATACTTGAAGTTATCCTGCGTGTGAGTGATTAGCTTTAACGATTGGTATTTTAAAGTGTGTTTCACAGTTTAATAGAGATAAGGAGAATAATTTGTCTTGTCAAAGGGTGTTCTAAAGTAATTGAACCCGTCTGTGTGAACTTTAACGAAAGAAGACAATTATTTAAAGTTCGAGATACAACTGTGGTAATCCACGAGGTAGTTTAAGTGAATTATTCACTTATACTATTGTGATAAAAATAGAGCAAAATAATTCGTCTTGTCAATTGGATTCTAAAATAATTGAATCAGCCTAAATGGACTTTTGACAAGAAGAAGAGAACTATTTAGAGTTTGAGATATAACTATGATATCCATAGTGTATTCTTTTGTACATATGTTTAACTTGTTTTGAATATATTATTTTAAAACAAGTGGAGTAACTGTGTGTTGTCCGTTTATTGTCAGATTTATCGTCAACAAGTCACAGACTGTAGAAGAATTCTTAGCCCACATATACATAAAACCCTGACAGTCCTCAGACTCTTACCACTGAGCCACCATCGGGTGGGGGTTGTTAAACTAGAAGATTTTAACAGTATCTAAGAAAAAATTCATAAATAGTGAAACAATTAATTCCATATAACGAGGATAATAGAAATATTTGAAGTGTGAAAAAAAAAGAAAACTATACTGACAGTGAGTTTTTCTTCTCCTCACTAAAACGTGTAACATCAATGAAGAAAAAGAAACAAGCTACGAATAACGTAGAGGCCTAATTCTATTTTTTGATTCGCTATACCTAAATAACTAAGGTATATCAGATTATTAGTGATGAATAAGCGATTTGACATCAAACCCTGAAATGTGACCGTGGCTAAAAACCGTGAAATTGGTTTTGCAAAATAAAGAAGTTTTTTTCTTTTTGGTGTTTTTGTAATTCTTGTAATATCAATGTTCTCTAAAAAATTGTGAAACCGGTTACGAATCTAAATACTATTGTTCACATTCCTGTATTTCTTTTATTATTGCTATGTGAAAAGCCCAGTTGTACGTTATTATAAACAACTACAAATACAAAGGAGAATATATATATATATATATATATATGCATGAGTGCAAGTATGTTAAAACAAACCTTATCTACAAATGACCATTTCCTCTCTAAAGTTTATTGCCCAGTCATGTTTTTTTTTTTATTGTATAGAAGCTTCCACAAGATAATTTTTCTTAGTTTAAATAAACTCCAAACCAGTAAAACACGACTAGATTAATATCTATCAACACATAAGAAATTACGAGTCGTTAGTGGTGTATTCAACTACCAACACAAGCAAAGTGAGAGGTCAGACATCACAGCTGACGGCTGTCTCTCGGTTTCTCGAGAAACTTTGGATCTGCGGTACAGCAGCAGCACGTGCTTGTCAAGCTACATAAGAAATGACCTCGAGGAGAAGAATGGGTAGTGAAAGGTGGTGACAGCTTTTATTTGCTCTTTTAACCAGAGAAAGCATCCTGCTCGAGCTTAATTGGCTTTTATTCCTCCTTTTTAATTAGCCATTCCGCCCTCGACTTCGCTCTAAGGATGATGAATGAGTTTTAACTCAATTCATCCTCATTCTTTTAAATGTATATCAGCAGATAAAATGGGTAAGTCTGGCTTCCGCCTTCAACTGGGGTGACTGTGGGGGTCATTCCTAAAGTGGTGGTGGGGGGATAAGGGATAAACGCCTTTAGTAAGTGAAGAATATGAACATCCCCTTCAGGTGATGGCCCCTTCTTCCTTGGCTTCTTAGTTTCCAGACCGCAATTAGAAAGGAATCTTTCTGTTATATCTGGAAAACTTTTAAAATACTTAAGAAATAATAGCCTGTATCCCAGAATTCTACAGGAAATTCCTTCTAGATATGTAGTTATTTGCTTAAGACGGGTTAGATAGATAGAGCTTAGTGTTTGTGTATTAAGTCAGTGATGTTACCTCACACAGTATTGGCTCGTTTGATGTGTCTAGTGTTGACATTACACACATTAAACCCAATCACACGTTAGTTGACTTTTGTCAACAGACAGACAGATACACGTACTTTTAGGTTTAGCGTATATCAGTAATATTACACCACTTAGTCGTAGCTAGTTTAATATGTTTGGTGTGTGATTAGTTACAAACCCAACCACAAGTAAGTTAGTTTTGTCGTCACTTCGACAAACTTAATCTTCGAGTTTCAGCTAAAATAGAAACATTTATAGCTCTGTTTCTACCGTCTTAAATTCACTACTTCTATCTGTAACACTTGTTATTTGTATAACTCGATACCGAGTGGAAATCAACCAAATATAGGGGCTTTACCCTAAAACTATAGTTTCCTTCTTGACTCTCAGCCCTTCTGTGAATTAATACTGTGTCTGTAATTGACGTTAAGTAAGTAGCTCTAGTCGTGAAAATAATATGATAAATATAGCACTTTCTTCCATTAGATAAACTGGCAGGACCTCCCCATTCCTATATTAATAAAATAACACGAAAAACCAAACAAGGGTGTGATAATACATGACCACATTTATAGCTTCTATTTAGTGACGTTTCGGACGGCAGACGCCCTTTTAGATGACCAAATTTATTGCTTCTATTTAGTGGCGTTTCGAACAGATGCCCTTTTACATGACCAAATTTATTGCTTCTATTTAGTGGCGTTTCGAACAGTTGCCCTTTTACATGACCAAATTTATTGCTTCTATTTAGTGACGTTTCGGACAGATGCCCTTTTTACATGACCAAATTTATTGCTTCTATTTAGTGGGGTTTCGGACAGATGCCGTTTTACATGACCAAATTTATTGCTTCTATTTAGTGACGTCTCGGACTGACCCCTTTGTCAGACAAAACTGATATGTAATACTAGCTAATACATTTCACCACAACGACTTTTACGACGAAGTTTTACGAATTATAAATAAGAATTTCTGAGCGTATAATAATAAACCAACCACACTTTCTCTGCTGTATCCAGTGCTGACGAAGCCTTTTGTTTAATACAAAGGTTCTTCAGGCCGGCTGTAATATGACAGATAGGAGTGGGTGAAACAAATGTTACGGTTGTTGAGGTGTAATACTTCATAAATTTTAGAAGTGAGCCTAATCACGCTGTTACAAAACTAGCGCAGGGTTTTAAAAAGTTCATTTCCTTTACAGGGGTGCGCATCGGAAAACACTAAGGCTCGTGTCGCAGTGCCGCTGAAAACACCCCGCACCTTGAGTTGTGGGCGCGTTGTAAAAGCGACAGTCAATCTTGATATAAAAACCTTGTTGCTTCCACAGTCTGGTCAGTAGTTCAAAATTAGGGTCAGCTATACCTTAGCTCCAAGGGAGGGGGGGGGGGTAGTCTCTGACCTGGCCTTTTAGCCCATGTACGCTTAAGAATATTAAAACCAATATCAGTCGACTGGTTGGTTGTTGATGTGATTCAGAAACTTACAGCTTAATCAAATATAAAAATGTGCAGGTGTGTTTGTGTTACATGATAAAACACTTATGATGACTGAGTGCAAAAACACACAATAAACCACACTTCTGATGACTGGGTGCAAAAACACACAATAAACCACACTTATGATGACTAGGTGCAAAAACACATAATAATCCACACTTCTGATGACTGGGTGCAAAAACACATAATAATCCACACTTCTGATGACTGCGTGCAAAAACACACAATAAACCACACTTATGATGACTGGGTGCAAAAACACATAACAAACCACACTTATGATGACTGGGTTCAAAAACACATAACAAACCACACTTCTGATGACTGGGTGCAAAAACACATAATAAACCACACTTATGATGACTGGGTGCAAAAACACATAATAAACCACACTTATGATGACTGGATGCAAAAACACATATAGTTTGTCAGTTTCCACGAGCTGCTGAACTTGATTGTTTGGTTGATCGCTGTAATTTAGAATTATGAACAAATATTTCGTGTGTTAGTAACTCAATATGGACAGCGTTACTGTAACCAGGTGAACAACAAATATTTAAAATAACAAGTGGTAATAAATGTAGGACATGTTGCTGTTGAAAATAGATTTGTATATGAGTGAAGACTGTCATATAAACTTTGTCGTGAATCTATTATGTTAATTATCTGTAATTTCGTAAACATTTATCTAATGAAAAACACCTCAGGTGTGAAAAAAAAAGGTGCGGCCAAGAAAAGGGATTGAGTGTGTGACTTAAAATAATGAAATCAAAATTGGCGGGCAAACTGGTAGTTACACTTATAACATTGATAAGCATTTTACAACAAATATTCATGCCCCCCAGTGGCACAGCGGTATATCTGCGGACTTACAACGCTAGAATCCGGGTTTCGATACCCGTGGTGGGCAGAGCACAGGTAGCTTTGTGCATAATTAAAAACAAACAAACAAACAAATATTCATTCATTAGTTAGCCAGGCCACGTTTTTTTTTTGTCCAACTTAGGGCATGATGGTTGGTAAAACAAAATTGAGTGTAAAGAGCTGGACGAACAAAGGGAAGTTTCAGCAGTGGTTAGCGTGCTCGGGCTATGAATCCGAGGGTTTATGGTTCGTCGTCCACTGCCGCAAAAACATGCTCTTTACGCCAGAAATAAAAGTGACAGTCAAATTTAAGAATCCAAAAAGTTAGCGATGGTTGATTTTGAGGAGCTGCCTGCTCTTCTTCTAGTCTGTCAATTCAAAATTAAGGGCCTGGCATGGCCTGGTTAGGGCCTCGACTGGCAATCTGCGGGTCGTGGTTTTGAATCCCCGTCACACCAAACATGCTCGCCTTTTCAACCGTGGAGGCGTTATAATGTGACGGTCAATCCCACTATTCAGCCAAGTGGCACAGCGGTATGTCTGTGGGCCTACAACGCTAGAAACAGGGTTTTGATACCCGTGGTGGGCAGCTGCAGAGATAGCTCATTGTGTAACTTTGTGCTTAATTACAAACAAACAATCAAAATTAAGAACGGCTATGCTCAGATAGCCCTTGCGAATATTCAGTTAACTACTAGAGTGATGTATGAGGAACCACATGGACACCAAACCAAGCTAAGATTTGTATTTCCACTAAGCACGAGAATGTAAAAATCTCAATACAATTATAATGCACGAAAAGTAGTTATTAATAAAAAAAGAAAAGCTTGGGGTTATATAGACTCCACCCAGTAGTTAATTAGACTATAGTTAATTATATAGACTCCACCCAGTAGTTAATTAGACTATAGTTAATTATATAGACTCCACCCAGTAGTTAATTAGACTATAGTTAATTATATAGACTCCACCCAGTAGTTAATTAGACTATAGTTAATTATATAGACTCCACCCAGTAGTTAAGGGCTAAAATATATTTCTGGTGTATAAACACTAAAAAATGTTTACGACTAAGTTTTTTTTTATTATTATTATTATTCCAAACCCTAAATATGATAAGGTTTACTTATTAGTTAAGCAAAAAGCTACACAATGGACTATCTATGCCCACCACGGGTGTCGAAACCCGATTTTTAGTGTTATAAGTCCACAGTCAAGGCATGTTAAAATATTCAACAATTGAAATAGTTCCCAGTGGCTCAGGGCCAAATCTGAAGGCTTTAGCGCTAAAACCCGGGTTTCGATACGTGAGGTAGCCATAGCACAGATATCCCATTGTGTAATTTTGCGTTTAACGACAACCAAATCAAACGATTAATGTGTTGTATAAATGAGTTTGCCTACTTCAATGTTAATATTAATCAAATTGCAAACCAAACTCGTACAGAACGCGAACCAACGAATAGGGTACCCGGAGTGTGAATCGAAAGATTCACAATTCGCGACCCTTTGCCGCGAAATCGCGCTCAGCATTCTGGGGCCAAGGAGGCGCTGTAAGAGTAATGGTCCAACCTCATAATTCGGTCAGAAAATAGTAACTCAAGAGTTGGCGGTGGGTGCTTTTGACTATAACTGTCTTCATTCTTATCTATCAGCTAAAAATTTGAGATTAGCCCAGGGACAGATAGCTATTGGTTAGCTTTGCGCAAAATTCTGAAACAAAGAAGCAATAACGCTGTCTTACTAATTACATCAGTACCCATTTAAAATATCACTGTATTTATTCTGGCTAAAGCAGTATTTTACTTTTGTTGATTACATGCTTTATCCTAATTATACAAATTATTGATAACTTTTTGTGGTTATATACTTTACACTAACTATCCAGTATATTGGCTCGTTGTTGAGATAATAACTATTCAGAATATTGGTCCATTGTTGAGGTAATAACTATCCAGTATATTGGTCCATTGTTGAGGTAATAACTATTCAGAATATTTCCCCAGTGTTAAGGTAATAACTATTCAGAATATTGGTCCATTGTTGAGGTAATTACTAATCAAAATATTGGTCCATTGTTGAGGTACTAACTATCCAGTATAATGGTCCATTGTTTATGTTATTGTTAGGCAAAAATTTACACAGTGGATTATCTATGCCCACCACACGTGTTGAAACCCGATTTTTAGTGTTATAAGTCCTCAGACTTACCACTGAGCCACTGGGGGGCTCGAAATACTACAAATTGTATATAGTGTAGTGTTTGTGTCATAACAACATTATGACTCGAACTTTAGACCCTTCAAACCGCAGACAGGTACACTAACCACTAGACCCATTTTTTGCGTCAGTAATCTAAGTAAAACACGTCATTACAAGTTCAAAAAAATTGTTCAGCATTCCAATACTATCGTATCCTATCAGCATCCACATAATATCTTAAAACCCAAACTTATTCTTACAATTGATACAGTAGCATGTGGCGTGGAGAGTTAGCCCCATTGGAGAGCTCTGACCCAATATCAG
>NW_013666881.1:214195-216132 GCF_000517525.1 Limulus polyphemus | reverse complement strand
TGTTTTATACAAGATTATGAATGATGAATTGATCTGTCCATTACAAGATTATGAATGATGAATTGATCTGTCCATTACAAGATTATGAATGATGATTTGGTCTGTCCATTACAAGATTATGAATGATGATTTGGTCTGTCCATTACAAGATTATGAATGATGATTTGGTCAACATTATGATCCTCTACTGTTTAAAGTCGTGATTCTGCCATTTACTTACAGGAAGCAAAACCACTTCGCATGACTAACCCTAACCATACATTAAAGATAGTAAGTTGTTGCTAATGCGCAGCATGCATGTACTTCGAAGTGTTTGAAACGCCCCTGTGAACAGAGAAACTCCGAGTTTAAACGTTTTGCGTGATCTAGTGTGATTATTAACTTGGCTAGTATTAAAACCCACTGTTGATCGTACAGAAAGTTTTTGATGTAGAATCTAAAAAGTTTAGTATGTTTGAATATTTGTTGGTTTGCTTGTTGTCGCCTTTAAGGGCGGATTATCCAACAGATCGAGTAGATTGGTTCCTATGAGTTCACGTGCTTGTAGTGTATTATATATATAAACATCACGAGATATTATGTATGTTTTATACATATATATTAACCTGATGATCTATTTATAATGTTTGAATATACAAACTTGCTCAGATGTATTTTAATACACGTGTGCATACGAAGCTCGTGAGATGTGTATAGTGTACGCATATATAAATATTATGTGTGTTTATGTATATAAATCACAGTGTACTGAGTTCAGTAGATGCATAACCTTGATTTTATGTGTATAATATAAGCAATGTGTGTTTGCGTGTGTTTGGAATTAAGCAAAGAGCTACACAATGTGCTACCTTTGCTGTACCCGCCACGGGGATCGAAACCCGGTTTTAGTGTTATAAGTCCACAAATTTACCGCTAATATATACAATAAAGATTTAATATGTGACTTAACCCTAAATTTTAAACCTCTGAACAAAATGTGTATGTCCTTTACAAATCTGTATATACAAACATCAGATCACACCGCGAGAACTGTGTATATACAAACATCAGATCACACCGCGAGAACTGTGTATATATATACAAACATCAGATCACACCGCGAGAACTGTGTATATATACAAACATCAGATACTGACAGTGTACCGTCTGCGCTTCAAGGCGAAATGAAGAAGGCTACAGAGTGAGTTTGTACATTATGCGACAAATGGTCGCGTTTTCACGAGCTTTGTCGTTCGCTGTATGCACCCTTTCATCACGTCAAAGTTTTCTCCTCCCACCAAATGCGTACACGCTTTATATTCTGTGTGGACGACAACATCTGGTGAACGTGCTCTCAAAGAGGATATGATACACACCTAATTTGAAATAACCAACTTGCTTGTTTTAACATCACGTGCATGGGTGCTTCGGCTGAATAATTAATTCTGGGAAAAAACACCTCCACGTCCGCCTGGAACTCACAATCATGAGTAACAAAGGAGGTAAAATTAACTAGGCGGATGGTAACAAGATGGTCTGTTCACAACTAGTATACTGTTAAGAATGGGTATTCTTTGTCATTGATTACTCAAATTATTCCCACGTTTTCATTCGAACGAAAGTTTCCAGTCTTTCTAAAACATAATCAACTTAAAATTGCTTTACAAAACGATTAAATAATTCGGTAAAAAGAACAATTTACATAAATTGTCATGTGATTCATAGCCGATGTTTTTATATTGTATTTTACGTTTAACATGGATGAGCACTTTTAGCCGCGGCATAACGGCTCATAGAAAAGCTCTGAGTTGTTTATTTATTTATTTAAGTACAAACTTTTAGCTCATAGCTCCGTCGTCTCTTTAGCGATTTGAAATCTAATTACAGTTTAGGACTCAGGAGATCAAACTCTTTCAATTGATGTAACTGACCACGCCTAAGGTCTCATAGATTAATTT
>NW_013666881.1:208626-213343 GCF_000517525.1 Limulus polyphemus | reverse complement strand
GACGTGCATTGTCGTGGAGAAGAAGAACACCTTTCCGATTGACGAGTGAATGGCGTTTCTGATGAAGGCATGACTTAAACGTTCCAGTTGCTGACCATAGATCTCTGCATTGACAGTTCGCTGTGGATTGAGAAGTTCGAAATGAATTACTCCTTTGATGTCCCACCAAATGCAAAGCATCACTTTCTGCGGATGGAGTCCAGGTTTTGGGGTCGGAAGTGGTTTTTGTTTAGGACTGGGCCATTGTTTTTGGCGTTTAATATTCACATAGAGAATCCATTTTTCGTCACCGGTGACAATTCTGTCCAAAAATGGTTCACGCGCATTACGCGCCGGAGTGTTCTTGAGGTACCCAAACACCTTCTTTATGGAGTTTTCCAGTATATTCCTTATATGTTTACGTGTTGTTTCACGAGAGAAATGCAATTTCAGAGCCATTTCACGAGTGTTTTGCATTGGGTTAGACTCAATAAGTTTCATCAGAGTATCAGTATCAATTCCAACATGTTGGCCCTGCCATCACAGTTTTTAAGGCTAAAGTCACCTGAACGAAATTTGTTGAACCATCTTGACACTTACGAACGTTCAAAACATTTCTATAAACTTATTTGATATTCTCTGTGACTATAGAGGCGTTGTTTCCCTTCTTGTATTCAAACAGCATTACATGCCGAATGAGTGTCTCGTCGTGTGCCATCACTATAAGGGATTAGAGTATACTAAACTCTGCATATTATATAGGCTACACTAACGTGGCGTTTAGGCAGTTCGTTTATTTGTTTGTTTGTTTTGAATTTCGCGCAAAGCAACACGAGGGCTATCTGCGCTAGCCGTCCCTAATTTAGCAGTATAAGACTAGGGGGAAGGCAGCTAGTCATCACCACCCACCGCCAACTCTTGGGCTACTCTTTTACCAACGAATAGTGGGATTGACCGTCACATTATAACGCCCCACGGCTGAAAGGGCGAGCATGTTTGGTGGAACGGGGATTCGAATTCGCGACACACAGATTGCGAGTCGAGCTTCCTAACCACCTGGCCATGCCGGGCCACCGGTTCGTTTAACTATTATACGTGATGTACGTTTTTTGGGGGGATGGTTAATCAAAGTGTTCCAAAACGCGACATCAATTTCTTGACGACCTATCATTAATATAATGCTGTAGTTTGCACGAGACATAAAGTTCAGCAAGAATCATCGTAAATCTTAAAATAACTTACAAGAATATACATATTAGTTAGTTGAGGTCCGCGTTCAACGCATCAGGAAGACATAGGGACTTGAGATGAGGTAGGGTTTGGCGCGGACGTCCCACACCCCCTCCTATCACACCCTAGAGGGCGTTAAGGGTGCATGCCGTATTTGGTTGAGATCGGTCAAAAAATGAAGACGAATGAAAGTGGACACATCAACAACAGGGCCCCCCCTAGTGGTGACGTTGAAGAAGGGCAGATTAGAGCGCCAACCACTCTATGTCATCCCCCGGGGAGACCTATTATTTAAGAATAATAATTTGGATGAAAGGAACATCTTTAAAACGTAATTCCGATTTTTACTTAATCGTTCAATTTTCGTTTAAGCAAACTGCACATGCGTGTTTTTGTGGGAGACTGTTTGAAAACTGAACACATTATTAATGATTGGAGACGGCTTGAATGGGTAATGAAGAAAAACTTTAATATAAGTTTAACATAACAGCAAATGTACAACGTTTCGACAAGGTTTTGTTTCCTATTTTCTTCCTGTTTCTCCGATGTAGAATTCTGTGCAGTTATTGCATGTTATTTTGTAAATGACGTTGCTATTGTGTGATTCTAAATAATTTGCTGTTATGTTAAACTTATATTAAAGTTTTTCTTCATTACCCATTCAAACCGTCTTCAACCATTCTTAGTCTCAAAGTGGGTTTCTCGTCATCGAATTTGAAAACATTATTATATTTATGTCTCCACATACTGTTTTACTATTCTTTCTTCTTCTTCCAAACACTTTTCAATCAACCGTCATTCCTTCATTTCTTGGCGGATTGATTTGAAACTTGGTAGAATTATACCCTGGCCCAATACACCCAGACGCCTTTTACACCTGATTGCGTGACCACAGAAATAAACTGGAAGAGAGCCATTCAAATGTTTGGATTATATGAAATGTCACTCTAAAGATAACAAATGACACCCTGATGCTTAACCATCCGAATCACGAGTGATTTTATATTTAGTAGCTTTAAAAGATATAATTATGAGTAAAGATTGACATCCTACACCAGAGGGCGGGACATGTCAATCCTTCAAATGCCTGCTTCGTGTCCCGCACCATGATCAGACACTGAAAAAGCAAGCAAAGCTGTATTTGACGAATGATGTGTTTCCCAACAAGTTGAGGTTCGACCCTCGGCTTTGTGTTCATCGTCTGAAGTGATCCAGTGAGGAACATAATTAGGGACTACTTTCTTACACTATTCTAGTTTAGTTCCACATATTAAACCCGATCTTAGTTATTACACTTTGGTACAAGTGTTTTTGTTTTTTTTAACGAAACTTAAAGCAACTTGGAGCAGAGATTGATATAAATATCAAACAAAGAAATGTTTACTTATCTACCAGTGGCTCACTGGTAAGATTCAGAGTTTTTAACGCTCGAAAGCGGGGTTTGGTTCCCGCAGAAAACACTTCACAGTTGGTGGTAAAACAAACGTGTTTTTTATGAAGAAGTATACATTGAAGGCAGGTAAAGAAAAGAGACACGGTTTGAGAGTGTCATTTGAAGATTAAAGGTCAAAATAAGTCGATGCAATTTCACGTTACATTTTTTTTTGGGGGGGGGTTACTACAGTAAGTAATTTTATGACCAACGACAACAGTTACATAATACATTCTTTCAGTTAAACAATGTTGACCCATTCAATGTGCAAGTATGATTCAAATGTACAAGCTAACATGCCCAAAATAGTCAACGTGTAAAAAGTAACTCTACATTAGGCTAAGAATATTCACAGAAACTTTGAATCATCTATGCAGGATGATTACATAAAACAACTATGAAGCAGATGATAAGCCCTAATCACTGTTCGCTTGTTGCTAAGGGTAACGTCTCAGCTCACCATATCAGTTAGCTGGGTGTAAAACGTCCGTTATTATTATCATTACTATTGTTTTTAGTATGTTTGGAAATGGTGCTGCTGCTTCAAAACGATTTATCTCGTTGAACGCGAATAACAACGAGAGTTGATGTGAATGTATTTCAAATGCAAATAAATGTAGACACGTTACGAATACTTGTATGAGTGTGTTTATGCATACGGTTGTTTCCTTTCGCACATGCGTGTTCGCTCGGGTTGTCTATTGTCTGTTCCGCTATATCGAATGCTTTGTTTTCTCGAGAGAATATTAAAGGAAGTGTAAAATTATATATAAAAAAAACAGTGAAAAGTAAGCTATCGCTACTGAAAAGCTTTCATATACTATAGATTTATTTTTTATTTTTTCATTGTGTGTATGAACATTCCTATTTCTCTCTCTCTCTCTCTGTTGTTATACGGCTTGGCCACGTGGTTTAGGTTTCTTTTTCTTGTCGCTGAAACGAAGAGATGAAGACTACTTGAGTCTCCTTCTCTGAAACGTTTAATGGAGTTTGTTTTGTTTTTATCATTTTGTCGGCGTGCTTTCGTTTATTTATCAGAGAAGTTTTATGAAATAGCGTGTGTGTATGTTAAAACAGGTTTAGGAATAAATTACATACAGAGAAGGAAGGAATTGATTATTTATCTAAAGTTTCCTCGACACTCGTCTTGTAGTATATTTGCATGCATGAATAAATACTGTGAAGTATAAAAGATGAAGAAGAAGAAGATGAACGCCAGCAGGAAAGAGGAAACGTATGAAATACTGTTTTGGATTTATCACGTTCGAAAATGGCTTCAGTATAAATCTTTAAAATCGTGGCTATTGTATACATCAGCGGCTTCCAAACCAGCAAGTTGCTAGGAGTGTCGCAAGAGTTTCACAAAACGAAGAATAGTGAAGAACATTTTTAAAAAAATGTACAAAATCTATCACTTGTGGCAGCAGGAATGTCGCACAAATCAAGGTAAGTGGGTTAGGGTGTCGTCAGTGAAATAAAATATTTGGGTTTGTTTGTTTGTAATTAAGCACAAAGCTACACAATGGGCTATCTGTTCTCTGCCCACCACGGGTAAAACCAGGATTCTAGCGTTGTAAGTCCGCTGTGCCACTGAGAAGCAAAATAATTTATTTCTTTGTTGCTGAGCACAAAGGGCTTTCTTTGCTGTGCCCACCGTGGGTATCGAAACCCAGTTTTTTGCGTTCTAAGCCTTCAGACTTACCGCTGAGCCACTGGGTGGGAAATATTTGGGAACCACCGATGTCCAGTAATAGCCATATTGGCCAATGAGATTACTGCAGTTCCCAGAAATTTGGGGAATCGGAATACACTAAATAAATTTGAACTGCCATTATATTACTCTTCAGATTTACAAAACCGTTTTTTGTTGTTGTTGTAAGTCAAGCATGAACGGACTTTGACTGATAGTAAAATAGATGTTGCTTTAATTACTCCAAACGTGCAGTTTTCAAGCAGGTTAGTTAAGAACGGTATTGAGAAATCATTTTACTTTGATTGTTTGTTTCAGAATTTTATTGTTGTTGTTTTGAAGTTAAGCACAAAGCTACACAATGGGTTGGCTATCTGTGCTCTGCT
>NW_013666881.1:203218-207626 GCF_000517525.1 Limulus polyphemus | reverse complement strand
AATTTTGCGCGAAGCTAAACAAGAACTATTTGCGCATTTCTGTCACTAAATGTGTTAAAAGAAAAGGCAGTTTTAGTCAACGATGCCCACCGCCAACTCCTGGGCTTCTCTTGTCTGACCAAATAATGGGATTTTATCATCACTACTTGTGTGGCGTAAGTATTTGTAGCAACGGGACACGAACCATTAATTCTCAGATTCTCACTTCGTGCATGGTAAACAGATGTAAACAATTCATGCATACATTGCCATGTTACAAGGATTAAAAGTAGGTTCCCATGATATCCTAAATAATCCATCACTATGCTCTCCCAATCCTCCTATATAACTAACACGAAATCATCACACAACACTCAAACATAACTTCAGATCTTTAACAAATGTGTGGTTTACTGGGACTTTTTTGTACAAACGTAATTAAATGAAAGTAAAAAGATGTCTATATAAGAAGTCCAGGCCCACTAATTCGTTCTTTTTTAACCACTTCGACTGATATTAACATCTCTTTTTTGCAATAATTTGGATCTATTAACACAAAAGGATCTCAGTTATTATGTGAGAGACTTGTGATACCCTTAATAATAACTGCAAGAAATGTATGTTTGGATAGTAATATGCCCACTTTCTTTTCTCAGCTTTACAGTCTATTGAGACATAAGACACAAACCATTCTTCTGGAATCTATCTGTTAAATAAACTCACATTTAGTGATACATTTACAACAATCGTGTAACTTTTTATTTTGAAATGTCAGAATTACCTGTTACTGATTAGGACTTTATATATATATATATAATTTTGAGTATTAGATCTTCCTCCTACAAGGTTTGCCGAGAGTAAGAATATGAGTATCATTACAATTACGATTATTACTGTTTACTATGACTGATGTCAGGACATCTGTAGTGTCCCGATTAGTGCATATGCATGTTTACATCATGTATGTGTGTGTGTGTCTTGGCACAAATCCCCGAATCATCCCCTTCTTTTGTTTTTCTTCGTGAAGCTTCCCTCATTAAATTTCGTACTCTGAGCGTGGTGAAGAGGAGTTACTTTCTGAACACCCTTAGTTTATTTTGGACTTTGAATATTATTTGAATTTAAGACTAAAGATTTAAACCGAAAGAACTTGTCCAGATAAAGCAAAAATATATATACTTTTGAAATGTCTGGGATCGAATTTGAAGTCTCTCGAACTCCAAGCGAAAGGGTGTTAATTTCTATTTGAAAGAGTGTTAATTCCCTGGATGTACCAAGCAAGACATTTGTAAACAATTGAATCTATCATATACCTTTTTCACGAACAACCAACAAAGATTCTATAGTAACAACTTTTTGCATAGTCCCAGAATCGAATCCAGTTCCTCTCGCATGCTCTACCATCTGCTCTTAACCCCCAATAACTGTTGTTAAAAAGGCATTTTTAACAGGTCAAACTACCGCAACTTTGTGAGATATTAGTATTTTTCAAACTTCAATCATTGAAGTAGTTAATAAGGCATTTTTAACAGGTCAAACTACCGCAACTTTGTGAGATATTAGTATTAGATATAATAGATATATTAGATATAATATTAGATATTAGTATTTTTCAAACTTCAATCATTGAAGTTTATAATCTCCTTTTTTTAACACTAACTTGGTAAATCACGAGCAAAGAAGATTTTGTTCTCTACGATCTTCGGAAAGGATAAACTTTAAATTATCTTTTCCTTTCTCGATGTTTCTTCTCTACAAGTACTAAACCTAAAGAGCTGAGATTCTCACCAGCAAGGTAAACAGTGAACTTGGCATGAAGAGCTGAGATTCTCACCAGCAAGGTAAACAATAAACCTGGCACCAAGAGCTGAAATTCTCACTAGCAAGGTAAACAGTTACTTGGCAGGAAGAGATTAGATTCTTACCAGCAAGGTAAACAATGAACTTGGCACCAAGAGCTGAAATTCTCACTAGCAAGGTAAACAATGAACCTGGCACCAAGAGCTGAGATTCTCACCAGCAAGGTAAACAATGAACTTGGCAGGAAGAGGTGAGATTCTCATCAGCAAGGTAAACAATGAACCTGGCACCAAGAGCTGAGATTCTCACCAGCAAGGTAAACATGTGAACATGGCACCAAGAGCTGAGATTCTCACCAGCAAGGTAAACTGTGAACTTGGCACCAAGAGCTGAGATTCTCACCAGCAAGGTAAACAATGAACCTGGCAGGAAGAGGTGAGATTCTCGCCAGCAAGGTAAACAACGAACATGGCTTTTAGAATGTTTCCACGATGAAGTAGTATATAGTTTGTGTGTGCTTTAAGTAATGTGACACGTAGAACAATCAGTAATTATTATTTATACATATCTCGGACCAATAGAGGGAGTTAATGCATCATCACGTCAAATATTTTGGTTTCTTTTTTGTTGTTGTTGTTGTTCTTTGTTTCTTTGCTGCAAAGCATAAAGCTACACAATGGGCTATCTGTGGCGTGCCCACCACGGATGTATCGAAACCTGGTTTCAGCGTTATAAACTTTCAGGTTTACCGCTGAGGCAACATTTTGGACGTATTTACTGCAAACTTTTTTTGTCGGATTAAAAATATATGTACGTGCGTTTGCTCTACTTCTTCAGTATTCTACTAGAAGCTCTGAGAATGTCTGAATGAAGAAAGATCAGAAAGTTTTGTTGAATTTCGCGCGAAGCTGCTCGAGGGCTATTTGCACAGCTGTCCCTAATTTAGAAGAGATAGCAGAGAGGGAAGGCAGCTAGTCAACATTACCCACCACAGATTCTGGGGTTACTGTTTTACCAACGAATAGTATGCCGGATTGAACATCACATTATCGTCCCCACAGCTGAAAGGGCGAGCATATTTGGGGAGGGGATTCGAATCCTAGACCTGCAGATCGCGAGTGGTGCGCTACAACCACCAGACCATGCCAGGCCGAGAGCAAAATACAACTATAGTTTTGACGTGTCAACCATGAAAACAAGGCGGTTTGTTTATATTTTCAACGTAAAACTATCCAATAGGGAATTGACCCCTGGCATGGCCAGGTGGTTAGGGCGGCTAGCCGTCCCTAATTTTGCAGTGTAAGAACAGGGGGAAAGCTGCTAGTCATCCCCACCCACCGCCAACTATTTTACCAATGAATAGTGGGACTGACCGTCACAGTATAACGCTCCAACGGCTGAAAGGGCGAGCATGTTTGGCGGGACGAGGATTCGAACCCGCGACCCTCAGATTGCGAGTCGAGGCAGATAGCCCTAGTGTAGCTTCGCGCGAAATTCAAACCAAAAGAAACTATAACCACGCATGGGAAAACTATGTTCGCTAAAAGCGTTAAGTTCTGCTTTCACCCCTTCAGGCAAAGTAATAGGATTTTTATAATTTAGCAGTTCAGTGTGTTGCTGTATCCCCATCCGTTTTACTGATGAAAAATTTAGTACAGCGTTCTCTTTTATTAAGATTTTAAGGATTTGTTTAGGGTAGGGTCGCGGGGGTGGTGGTATATCTAGGGATCTAGGCACAGTGTCGCTCCACGAAAAAGTTTGAAGACTGCGGATCTACACATTGATGTCTTTCCTAGAATCTCCCATGTAAGAACAAGCTATCCAGTACTATGTATAGACACTGATATATTTCCTTTTAAAACAACAATAACAAATAAAGTATATGTATATAAACGCTTACATTGTTTATGTAATGAATAATTTGAACCCACAAGTATCCTTACATTGTTAAATTTTACGCTAAGTTTTACTGAGAATAATGAAAATAAACTAGTTGAACATTTAAATACGTTTCACGTTTCTCAACTCACTTGTAACAATCTTCAAGTTTCTTGTGAGATAGTCCAAGTTTTTTTTAGTGCTATGAATAATAAAATAGATTAGAAAATCGCTTGCTTGCAGTTAAGCCTAAAGCTGCATAATGGGCTATTTGTTCTCTGTCCACCACGGGTATAGAAACCCGGTTTTTAGGGATATAAGTCCGCAGACATATCGTTGTGCAAAGGAGAGCGAGAAAGTAATAGTGCCATCAACACTCGGTATTTCCAGGTGGTCACCCCTCACCAAGTACTAACCGGACTCGACAATGGTTGTGTGCGTGGATCGGACGAAACCCGGATTTGTTTTTCAATGTGGTTTGAACGATGGCTTAGAAAATCGAATATTTATTGAGGAGTCTGTGTGTGAGTAAGAAACCAAGTCTGTGTTATAAGCTGTGACTTTAGAATAAATATTAAAACCTACTGTTGTTAAACAAACTCTTTTTGGTGTGTGATCAACAGTTGATGATCATGATGCTCTTTATATTTGTCATGATGATCTTTATATTTATCATGATGATCTTTATATTTGTCATGATGATCTTTATATTTATCATGATGATCTTTATATTTGTCATGATGATCTTTAT
>NW_013666881.1:199529-202218 GCF_000517525.1 Limulus polyphemus | reverse complement strand
GATGATCTTTATATTTGTCATGATGATCTTTATATTTATCATGATGATCTTTATATTTGTCATGATGATCTTTATATTTATCATGATGATCTTTATATTTGTCATGATGATCTTTATATTTATCATGATGATCTTTATATTTGTCATGATGATCTTTATATTTGTCATGATGATCTTTATATTTATCATGATGATCTTTATATTTGTCATGATGATCTTTATATTTATCACTGATGTTATAGTTTTCTTTTATTTTTGTTGTAACGCAAAGCTGCACATAATAGGCAATGTGCCACGGGGATTGAACTATCAATTTTAGCAGTAAAAGCCCTGATTCTTTAATTTGAGCCAACATGGAGGAAGGATTTTAGATTTATTTCGAGTTGAAAACGTTTATTTGTATTCCAGTGACCACATATAATAATTGGGATAGCACAGAATCTTCAAGTAAAGAAACGAAAACACAGTATAGAATTTATACTTACAGACAAGATATAATTATTTTTAACTGAGTACAGCAGGACATTCTCTCTAGGACGATGATATAAGTTTAAATTTTAAATTTTAAGATACCATATTTCTACAAAGTGAAAAAAGTAGGTCCCCTTAATGTTTATTTACTTGGAATTAAGCACAAAGCTACACAAGGGGCTATCTGTACTGTGCATACCACGGGTATCGAAACCAGGTTTCGTTATAAGCCTCCAGACTCACCACTGTGCCACTTGGGGGGGGGGTGCAGGTGCCCATATAAAACAAATGTGAAACAAGCGTGACACAACTAGAGTCATAAAGTGTTTTTTTCTTCACTCAACTGTGAAATATTCATATTTCATCTACCCACGTTTTTATCTATTTATCAATACAGCGATTTCTTTCTTTGTTACTTCCAGTCAACAGTAAAGTTTGTTACTTCCAGTCAACAGTAAAGTTTTTTTTTTTTTTACTTCCAGTCAACAGTTAAGTTTGGAAATGTGAAAAGACTCATGATGTGATTAGTATTCTTGTATTTTGCATAAATCACGTTTTCTGATTCATTATAGAAATACGAAATGAACACTAGTATACACTGATATTAACTTTATAAATTTGATTGACTTAACTCAATCAATTCTCAGTTGTCCTGTGCCAAATATTAGAACTATTTTTACTAAAGAAGTACAAAGAAATACGTCTTGTGATAGACTGTTAAATACTTTTAAAAGGGTATGTTAAGAGAGTATGCTATAAAGATAGTTCAAAGTCTTCTGGTTTAACAACCATCAGATACTTTCTTTCCAGCGAAATCTGTAAGAAAAGCTTTGTTGGAATGGATATCATGCCGAGGCTATAAACAACAATTACTACATTTGTAAGAATACTTCCTTCCTCCACAGATAACAAAGCAGACTTGTTTGATAAAAATAATTAAGGATATATAAATACGATTTATTGATCAGTAATATTTCTAATTTGGAGCTACAATGAGGCCTTGTTTTCGCATAGCAGTATAATAGAAACAAAGTGTTTTTCAAGTGGTTACCGGCAATATAACATGATGTGTGTAGTTGGAATGTACAGACACTTCATTACCATGTATGATTCGGAACTTTTCTAACACAGAAGTAAGTATATGATCTGGTTTTACAATCTAATTTTGAATTTCTAGTTTTATTATCAAATATTTTCTTTGAACTTTTAGATAGACTTTGCCAAAACGAGAGATCATCAAGGAATTTCAGTAACTACAAATTTTTGAGTGAAGGCGCCTAGCTATTTAAATTTTACGTTTTATTTCAGGTTACGTGGAATTTTAGCCTTTTCCTCTTTAAAAAAAATCGTATTTAAGAAGAAGTTATTAAAACTTAAATATATTCATATTTAGGTTAAGACAGCTGTGTGGAGCTGAAGAGGGCACGTGATAGTTTTATGTTTGTTGGTTTTTGAATTTCGCGCAAAGCTACACGAGGGCTATCTGCACTAGCGTCTCTAATTTAGCAGTGTAAGACTAGAGGGAAGGCAGCTAGCTAGTCATCACCACCCACCGCCAACTCTTGGGCTACTCTTTTGCCAACGAATAGTGGGATTGACCGTCACATTATAACGCCCCCACTTTCAGCCGAAAGGGCGAGCATGTTTGGTGTGATGGGGATTCGAACCCGCGACCCTCAGATTGCGAGTCGAGTGCCGTAACCACCTGGCCATGCCGGGCCGATAGTTTTATAGACTTTGTACTAATATTTTGTTCCTAAAGTATGTTGTTGTTTTTTTTTCTTGTTAATTTGGCTAACATCTACGGTATGGTGTATTTTATACTACCTTAGGTCAAGGTTAGGTTAGATGAGGTCGTGTCGGGTTAGAGTTAAAAATGTTTATTTAGAACAGTTTCCAAAACTTAAGTTTTTGATCGCAATAATCACCGAAAAAAGATGCTGAACTGAATTAATAATTTCTCTACTGTGTATTGCACGCACACACACAAAACATTGTTGGTTGGTTTCTTTAAATGGCTTTCACAGAATGTTCTGCAATTGTCCTAAACCTTTTGCAAATTGAACCAACTCATAGTAAGTTCTCATAGCTAATGCTAAAACCCAGGTGGAAAACCTTTCCAAGAGTTTCTGTTAATTAAGCTATCGCTAAGTAAAATTACTTATTAATTGAAAGTAGTGAGAGAATGTATGTTAATTTTGATTTTTTTTTTTTTTTT
>NW_013666881.1:196874-198718 GCF_000517525.1 Limulus polyphemus | reverse complement strand
CCTTTCGGTTAAAATTTACTAATAGTTTACACATTGCATTTAAATCACAAGTAGCTAAGCCTTTCGGTTAAAATTTACTAATAGTTTACACATTGCATTTAAATCACAAGTAGCTAAGCCTTTCGGTTAAAATTTACTAATAGTTTACACATTGCATTTAAATCACAAGTAGCCAAGCCTTTCGGTTAACATTTACTAATAGTTTACACATTGCATTTAAATCACAAGTAGTTAAGCCTTTCGGTTAAAATTTACTAATAGTTTCCACTTTGTTCTACACAAATGAACTTTTAACACGAGAGAGACTGGACAGCAATACGATGTTTCCGTTCTTCGTGAGTACATTAGAATGATACTTAATTCAAATACAGTTTTTATCTTTCCTGTTTCCAACGAAGGGTTATTTTTTTTTCTTGGGCGAATAAGATCCCGAGGAAAAGTTGCGGTTATGAAAGGCTTAGCTACTTGTGATTTAAATACAAAGTGGAAACTATTAGTAAATTTTAACCGAAAGACTTAACTACTTGTGATTTAAATTTTTTATGTTAAACACAAGGGCGCAGAGTGCTCTATTTTCATTTAGAAGAACCAAGTTAATAATAAAAAACAACATGCTTATAGACGGTATGAGCAATTGGCTATACAAATAATCAAATTCTAAGTTGTTCGCACAAAATTACAGCTGCTTAAACTTTAGACAGTAAACGTTAAATATATCAAAATGTATTATCAATACGTTATATGTGTAAGTTAAATGTATTATCAATACGTTATATGTGTAAGTTAAATGTGTTAAACTGTATTATCAATACGCTATAAATGTAAGTTAAATATGTTAAACTGTATTATCAATACGTTATAAATGTAAGTTAAATATGTTAAAGTGTGTTATCAATACGTTATAAATAATTAGAATTCATTTTTAGGCTTATACATCCTACCTTGAAGATGAATGGCTGTTGTTTTGAGCAAAGATTTCAGGGATGAACTGGTCGTCTGAATCTTCAAACGAAAGTCTTCTCCGGCAGATGTTATAAATCTATTTTCTAATTCACGGCTACAGCAAGTATTTGCTGTCGAACATATTTTTAATTCATTATCTGTAACGAAAAACATATATTTGTAAAGTTCCCCCAGAAAAAGTTACTTTTTTTTTAAACAATAACAGTAGAAGTTGTATTGTAACTCATCACCATAGCAACAACAACAAAACGACGTTTAATTTAAAACGTGACATATAAAGAAAAAATTATCAACATATCAATAATACAAGGTTCGTTAACACAAACACACGATAAGAGCAACTGTTGGTTTTTAAAAACTAGACATGTGAATTTTAAATTTAAAACTATCCTAAATTCTTTCTTTTTTTGTTAATTTTCTTTAAGATAGTAACCGAAGTTCACATTCATCACGTGATAAAACTTCTGGAGTAAATGACATCACTATTTTACAGTATATATGTTTAAACCGCAGACTCGTAACAACGTAATAATGAATGTAGAAAACCAATTAGGGTTTGTTGTATTTTTAACGCAAAGTTACATAATGTGCTATCCGCGCTCTGTCCACCGAAAGAACGAAATTCTAATTCTGACGTAGTAAGTCCGTAGGCCTACCGCTGACCCACAGTGAGCCGGTATCGATTACACGGCCGTTAGTTGCAACGTCATAACGGTCGCTTATAACAATACATAAAAACTGTTTGTTTGTTGAATTTCGCGCAAAGCTACACGAGGGCTATCTGCGCTAGCCGTCCCTAATTTAGCAGTGTAAGACTAGAGGGAAGGCAGCTAGTCATCACCACCCACCGCCAACTCTTGGGCTACTCTTTTACCAACGAA
>NW_013666881.1:186003-196043 GCF_000517525.1 Limulus polyphemus | reverse complement strand
TGTGCTATCCGAGCTCTGTCCACCGAAAAGAACGAAATTCTAATTCTGACGTAGTAAGTCCGTAGGCCTACCGCTGACCCACAGTGAGTCGAAATCGATTACACGGCCGTTAGTTGCAACGTCATAACGGTCGCTTATAACAATACATAAAAACTGTTTGTTTGTTGTTAAGGGAGGAGGAATACAATGAGTTATTTTTGCTGTGCCCACCACGATTTAATGTAAAACCTTTTAGACTTATCGCTGAGCCACTAAGGGTGGGGGTGGAGAGGCTTTAAAGAATCCAGCGAAAAAACTAGATTATTGATTCTCTGAGCGGAAAACTTTTATGAGATACAGGATTTGTGGATAAATACAATAACTAATAAGTATCTTTTTTGTCTCTTTTTTTCTTTTCAGAAATACGTCTACAATTGGTATTGTTGCGTCAGCGAGTCACGTGACTACTATGACGCCACGTTCTAGAACTATCCTGTACTTTGGCGAATGCTCTAGTGTTTGCTAGATGGGGTAGCGGGTATATATAAGATGGGACAACGTGACGCGGTAAGGTAATGTGCGTGTAGGTAGTGAGTAATTGATCTGCAGTGAGAAAATATTGTTGAAGTTAACATTCGTTATAGCGTTTGTTTTAGCGCGAATGTTGAAATCAAGTGTATCGTGAAGTTATATTCAGGAAGAATAAACCAGTTTTATTAAGTAAGGACTTGTATCGCTAAAGTTTCGTCGGAACAAAGTTACGGAAAGTTAATTAACAAACGGAGACGCAACAGGTATTATTAAACTTCACCGGTGGAACAACGGTAAGCCTACAGATTTTCAACGCTAAGAATTGGTTCGATTTTCCTCGAGGGACACGGGAAATAGCCCACTGTAGCTTTGCTGTGAGGAAATTTCTTTTTTTTACCAGAAGAAGCTATAATTCCTGGAAAAATACTTTTCAATTTAATCCTTTTTTAAAAGTTGGTTTATTCTATCCTCGAAATCTTAAATAAAGCTGTTCGCCTAGCTCAGTGCAACGCTTTATCCGAAAAGGTTGCAGAGCTAATGTTTGTTTATTATTATGTGTTCCACCAGTTTGCAAAATTGTGTTATTGGTATTTTCATTCAGATGGACCGTTACATCATAATTTGTTCCATTCATAACATAAAAAAAGCATTACTGTTTGTTCTATAAAGCATGGTGAGGTTTTGATATGTTTTACAAAATTTGAGAAAACATAAAACCCAGAGAAACTTACTTGTTACAAACATCACAAGCAAGTCTAAAATTCATTTACATAAAACCAAAAAGCAAAGTCAACACAAATGCCAATATTTGGCTGACAAATATCAAAGAAAAATAACTTATTAAGATGAACAAACTTGATAAAATGAGACTTTAGTAACTGGTAGGTTTTCCTCTATTCATTATGACTTCTCTGCACCTGTTCCTCAAATTTCTGATGACATTTCGGATGACTTGTTGGGGCAGCACAGTCCACTCTAAGTTCCTGGACAGTCGTGGGGTCAGGTTCTGTCTCTAACTACTCTGTCTAGCAAGTCACACACACGCTGAATCGGATTAAAATCCAGTGACTTAGCAGACCAGTCCAGTACCTCTGTTTCTTCCTCCTGAAAACATTGCTATGTGATCCTGAAAGTGTGAGGACGGGCGTTATCCTGCTGATATCGAACTCAGTTCCAACAGCACCAGCAAAAGGGCGAACAATGGGTAGCAGGATCTCATCCACGTAACATCTTGCTGTCAGGGATCCATCATCCACCATATAGAGGTCTTTACGACCCTCCATGGTTGAGTCACTCCCAAAGGTATCATGATAGACAATATCACAAGCCAAATATATCTTTCCTTCACGTCTCCAGATCCTCACAAGTCGATCACTTCACGATACACAGAACCTGATCTCATCTGTGAACGGTAAAGAGTCCCATTACTGAATGGTACAGTTGAAATGTTTCTGTACAAACGCCAGTCAGACTATTCAGTACCTTGAAGCTAGTATAGGGATATTCTGGACTTGAGCCTAGCCTCATGAGCCTGTTTTTAACCGTTGAGCACGATATATATGTGATCCAGTAACTTACTGAGACCCCTAGCGCTGCTGGTGAGGTTTCTAGGGGTTAAATACCACAGATATAGGTCCTCCACTCCACCGGTAACCCTTCTGCAACCCTGGCCTAACCTCCTGTGGCCTGGTATTTGCGCCACAATCTACTTACCACAGATTGTGACATTCCCATGACCTGTGTTACTTGAGTCTGGGTGCGATTCTCCTGTAACAGTGCGATGGCTCTCCAAATTTAAGTTTCAGTTAATTGATTTCTAACAGCTTGCACTCTCTTTTCAAATATCAATACCACCAAAAAAAAAACAATAAACCTAGCATTATATCAACAGGAAACATCTTTACTAATCAATCAAAACTAACCTTTTCCTTTACAGAATTTTGGTCATTTCTCCTAAAGACCTATTACGTAAGAAATCATTGATGCATAAACTTACAACCCTTAGGTAGGATTAGTGTAATCTTGAACAATAAGCATACTAAATTTGTAAAACATTGTTAACTTAAAATATAGACAAATATAAACAAACCTCATTATCCTTTATTTTTTATGAGTAGTATGTCTCTTGAGCTGCTAATATAGATTGAATGCTAAAAATATTTTATTCTGCTGGCCTTACTTATTTTTCACAAATTAATGGAAGTAGCGCTGCCAATGAATGGGATATTACAAATATTTTATTCCACTCATTTTATTGGCCTTCCTTATCACAAATTAATGGAAGTAACGCTGCCAATGAATGGAATATTACAAATATTTTTTTCACTAATTTGATTGCATTCCTAGTGGAAGCTAATGCTTCTGTTGAATTTGCCAGTTTTGAAACTTAACACTTATTAAACTTACTTTACAAATAGGGAATTGAAAACGCTCTTTAAAGTGTTATATCACACGATTAAGGTCTTGCGAACGATACATCTAGGAAGAAGTCCACTCTGAGAAGACATCTTTATTTAAATGTTCTAATGTTTTCTTTTTATTATTATTTTTTATCAAGTTTAAATTTTGGCTGATTTCTTATTGCCTGTTCGTCTTTTAAAGTATCACGAAACTCCATCAAGAAATCAAAACTTCAATGAAAACGTCTACAGTCACCAGAGGGCCACATCGATATTATTACGTGCCAAAACACGGTACGTGTAACGCTACCCCAAGTGGCTACACGTTAATGAATTGGCCATTTTCCCGCATTTTAAATAGATAAGTATGTGTGTCACAACACATGAAAAAAAAAAAACTAAACCGAGGCCATTGCCAAGGTTTATATCTAATACCTCATTTCCGAACACCTTAAAAATATAACATCAACATAATGTACATCTAACGTATATTAAGTTTGTAAATTCATAATCAGCGTCTAGATATTCCTCTTTTTTTTTTCTACACGAAAACGTAAAATGAGATCTGACAAAGAGACAAACAAAGACGTACGAGTATGCTTTTAAAATTTAACTTAACAAGTATAACGTGTAAGACGTTTATAATTTTTCGGTGGTAGTGAAAGAACGGATATTTTTAGACTTGTTGAGAGTCTCCGAATGCCGGTAATAGTTCGAACACTTCTCCTGGCCACGCGTACTGTTCTCTGTTCGAAATCCAACGCAAAATCAACCAAAAATTCGAAGATTAAAAAAGTGGTCAAAAAAGATTAACATATTAGATCAGTCATGATTTACACAATAGAAAACAAGAAAATTTGGGTTTTCAAAAAATCAAACTCATTATAAATGATATAGGGTAAGTTGACTCAGCGTAGAAATAAATATGGTCTATCATCCACGTTAACTCTCATCCGTTACTTCTGGCTAAACTCATATAGTGGTCAGAAACTGTTAACGGTATCCATTTAGGACTCGTATAATCATGAACTATTTTTAGTTAATGTTTCCATTTAAAGAAGGTAGATGCTGTGTTCATCTGTACAGTGTGCCCCCCAGTGGCACAGCGGACTTACAACGCTAGAATCCGGGTTTCGATACTCGTGGTGGGCAGAGCACAGATAGCCCATCGTGTAGATTTCCAAACAAACAAACTGTACTGTGTGGTTTATCTGATACTTGTGTATTATTTCGATACTCTATATGATACCATTAAACACAAGATCATCCAGGAGTTTCAACTAAGTCAATAATAACAGATAAATTACTTAGAATTAACTCACTCTATCACTTCACTAATAAAAAAAATGTACAGTAATTAATATATATATTTAAAATAAAGTTCATGAATTTGAAAACGACTACCTTGAGTAAGATTGTCCGAAACTAAATGAAACTGTTCCAACTTCTTCATCTTAAATAACTGGCGCACTTGCGAGCAATCCGTTGCTGTTTCAGCCACGCTGATTCCAGAGCCAAGAGGTCCAGGAGATGTAGGTAACTTGCTGGCGCATCCTTCTCCAAACCAAAACAATATTAAGACCCAAGTAAAAACCGAGATTCCGAGTTCCATTTTCAGCAGACTACAAAAGTTTCACTTCCTAAGCATGAAGGGTTATTTGTTGTATAAGAAATGTACTGTAGGAGGACAGACTAAAACATCGATATTAGTACGGCGGGCTCTCCTATTACACGTGAGTGATACACGCAACGCTATTCTCTCAGCATCCAGTCCAAGCTTGGTGCACATATCGCACCCATTGGCTTCTCAAACATGACGTCACGTCACGTGGTAGTCAACGTCGTCTCACTACGCTTAACTAGCCCGCTGTATTTGAAAAATGGGGCTGTAGTGTAGATCCGCCCTGCATACAACCACTCTATGACAGGCTTCTAAACAGATCATTCATTTACTTCCGGAAACACTTACATAAAGATCAACTATTACACTCACTTAATCGCTATATCATACATATATCACTCCTAAATATGTACTATAAGTATAGTCACCTACTGCTAGACTTACTTAACACATTATTTGTGTAGTATACATGCTATGAATTAAAAGGTGTTTTATTTATGTCAATACATACTAAATATATTACAGAATGAATAAGCACTGGAGTATATGGGACTGTTTGTAATATGCGAGATTGTTAATTTACCAAATACTCAAAGTGTACACGAGTGCAAGTGGACATGGCCCTGATAGGGGAATAGTAGTCATGCTAGTGACATGGGATGAAAACACCCTCATTTATGAAATGTTCAGCATTTAACAGTGCTAACATCAAACCTGAACCGCCCAGATCCCGATAAAGAGAATTCGCTTCACCCTACGTTAAACTAGGAGGAATAGGTCGTGAACGTACCTGAGCCAAAAATCATTATACAGAAACTTCTAGCACTATAAAATAGAAGTTACACATACAAAAAAATTAAAGGATAATGAGGTTTACTTATATTTGTATATTTTTAAGTTATCAATATTTTTCGAACTTAGCATGCTTATTGTACAGGATTACACTAATCCTACCTAGGGTTTGTAAGTTTATGCACCAATGATTTCTTATGTAATAGGCCTTTATGAGAAATGACCAAAATTTTGATTAAGTAGTAAAGATGTTTCCTGTTGAGATAATGCTAGGTTTGTGGACTTTTTTGGTGATATTGATATGAGAGTGCAAGCTGTTGGAAACAAATTAACTGAAACTGAAGGAGGAACTGTTACTGGAGAAACGCAGAGGTCATGAGGGTGTCACAATCTCTGGTCAGTAGATTGTGACGCAGATACCAGGCCACAGGAGAATACGTCAGGAGGTTAGGCCAGAGTTTCAGAAAGGCTACAGATGCAGTGGAGGACCGATATCTGCGGTTTTCAACCCTTATAAACCTCACCAGTAGCGATAGAAATCTTCAGCAAGCCACTAGAGTACGTGTATCGTGCTTAACGGTCAGAAACAGGCTCCTTGAAGCTGGGCTAAAGTTTCCCTATACTAGCCCCAAGACACGAACAGCCCGGCTGGCGTTTGCCCAGAAATATGCCACCTGGACACTTTAGCAATGGACCTCTTTACCGTTCACGGATGAGATCAGGTTCTGTGTTCGTCAAGTGATCGACGTGTGAGGAAAGCGATATTCGGTTTGTAACGTTCTCCACCGTGATACATTTGGGAGTGGCTCAACCATGGTCTGGGATGGCATCAGCATGCGAAGTCGTACAGACTTTTATATGGTGGATGAAGAATCAAGACGTTACGTGGATGAAATCCTGCTACCCATTGTTCGCCCTTTTGCTGGTACTGTCGGAGATGAGTTCGATATCACCAGGATAACACCAGTTCTCACACCGTCAGGACCACGCTGCAATTTGTACAGGTGAAGAAACAGAGGGACTGGACTGGTCTGCTAAGTCACCGGACCTAAATCCGATAGAGCACGTGTGGAACTTGTTAGTGAGAGCAGTTAGGTACAGAACCTGACCCCACAACTGTCCAAGAGTTCAGAGCTGCTCTCGTCCAGGAGTGGACTGTGCTGCCCCAGCAAGGCATGTGAAATGCCATCAACAGTATGAGGAACAGGTGCAGAGAAGTCATAAACAATAGAGGAAAACTTACCAGTTACTAGACACATTGTGCTAAGTTTATTCATCTTAATAAGTTAGTTTTCTTTGATATTTAGGAGCCAGATATTGGCATTTTTCGTTACTTCTGTTGTTTTTTATTATTTGTAAATGAATTTTTCGATTGTCTTGATATTGTTTACTTGTGATATTTGTAATGAACAAGTTTCATCAATGCTGAAAGTCTCTCTGTGTTTTTCTTCAAATTTTTATATCAAAACCTCATTATCGTTTACTTTTTGCGAGATATGTACAAAATGTGTTTGTGCAGGTCCCCAAAAACAATTTCCACAAGGTTTATGTATAATTATGCAAACCTTTCTATGACATCAGATACATTTATCCAGTATTCAGTAAATTACTTAAAAACACTCCATAATCTTAATATTGATAATAAAAGGGTTAAGTGCACATCTCCTATTAATAGCTATTCTAGCTTCCTACCTAAAACCACCTTTCTTTTTTTTTTTTTGCATCAAAAATGGACTGCCTGAGTGATATACAGACGTTAATATCTTAAAAACTTTCAGCAATATTTTAACCAAATATGCTCATTGTTATACCGGTTCACGAACCTGTTTTGAAAAGGGCCAAATAGCTGTGCTTAAATCATGTTTTATTAGCTGTATCAGCTGCAAGGCTGTATCTTGTATAAGTCTGAGCAGACACCCTATATAATTGAGGTGGGAGAGGACATACACTGAACCAGTTAATGTTGGAATAATGATTTATTAAATATTTTGGTGACATAATTTGTATGTTGAATTTTTTATGGCAGTAATTTGATGGCATTTAACTATTGCATTACATGTTCATACTCATATGAAAACATTCGATCACAATCTCGTAAAGTAAGTACATTGTTGTCACATGATGTCATGAAGTAAGTACATTGTTGTCACATGATGTCATGAAATAAGTACATTGTTGTCACATGATGTCATGAAATAAGTACATTGTTGTCACATGATGTCATGAAATAAGTACATTGTTGTCACATGATGTCATGAAATAAGAACATTGTTGTCACATGATGTCATGAAATAAGTACATTGTTGTCACATGATGTCATGAAGTAAGTACATTGCTGTCGCAAGATGTCATGAAGTAAGTACATTGCTGTCGCAAGATGTCATAAGGTAATCACATTGTTGTCACATGATGTCACAAGGCAAGTACATTGTTGTCACATAATGTCACGAGGTAAGTACATTGTTCTTACATGATATCATGAGGTAAATACATTATTTTCACATGATATCATGAAGTATGTACATTGTTGTCACATGATATCATGAGGTAAGTACATTGTTGTATGACATTTATATCCTAATTTTCTGTATTCAGTGTTTGTGATATTCAGTTTCACTCAAAGAAGTAAAGCTCACACTTTTAATATTTCCTCTACAATCTGCCCAATATCATTTATATCATTTGTTTACCCCCTCCTCTAAAGAAGTAACACTACATATACGGTCAAACGCGGCTGTTCTAGACTATATATTTGGATTGGAGTTTGCTACACCTACTTGTGACATTGAAGGGCTAAAAAAATCATTGAATTCAAATACAAAATTGAGTAATTTTCTTCTTTAATTATTGCGTCTCTTATATATGCCTCGCCTGTAAGTTTTCGGACTTACAATACTAAAACCAATGATTCTATTCTATTCAATGAACAGGGCACAGGTAGGGCGTTGCAGAGGTTTGCGCTACCCCTCCACCTCCCCCCAAAAAATACATATAGACACATACGTATATATATATGCTTAATGTAAAGTCCAAATTCTGAAGCTGAAATATAGAAAAAATACATAAGTATGTTGATATTTCTTGAAATATGTATTACAAAATGGTATAGTTATTTTATATATATTCGATTCAAATTCTTTAAAAGATAAAGATATATAGTCCGTTTTTAGGTATCCACTTACAATTCTTCTGTCTGATCCCTTCCTTTGTTCTGGTCTGTCATGGCGTAGTGGTTAGGGACGCTCGATTCTCAATCTGAGGGTCTCGGGTCAACCCAAACACACTCATCTTTTCAGCTGTGGGGCGTTATAATGTGACATTCAATCCCACTTTTCACTGTAGTTGGCGGTGGGTGGTGTTGATTAGTTACCTTTACTCTAGCCTATCACTGCTGAATTAGGTATGGCTAGCGCAGATAAACCTTGTGTAGCTTTGCGCGAAATTCAAACCCAAACTTCTTATGTTCCACAGAATCATCATGCATATTTTCGTTGTGAAGCACGAGATCTGTTTACGTCACTTGTTTTAAGTTAACCGTAAAACAGTCGCAATTATAAGTTTAGTCTAGCAATCTGGATCACGAAGAATTTTTTAAATCAATATTGATCTTAAATTTTGGACCCAATTATTTCAAACGCTCAGTTTATTTGAAAGCAACGTTTTGATATTAATGTATTTTTTTTTCGTCCTAATTTTCGTATATTCTTTATTGGTCCTTAAACGAGACATTTGCGTCTATATAGCACATATCTCGTGAATGTAAAAAATTCCTTTATCTTGGTGCCTTCTACTATACGAAAGGTCATATAGGTACGTTCTATTAAAACCATGTTGAATCCTAACCACGTTGTTATAGTTCGTACTCTATCTGACGACCGTGCATCTTGGCAATAACCCTGCAGCGTAGTTCTGTGTCGCCTATGGACACAGAAGTCCATAGGCGACTTGACTAATATACAATAACATTTCCTTTTTCATTCTTCTCTGTACGATTTTCATTGGTCGTTATACGAATAAATAGTGAATTATGAATTATATTATAAACTTCACAAATGTTTCCAATACGTTTTCTACTATCAAATGTTAAGTTTTTTATTTATATTTTCATATTATTTAAGACTGTCGTTCCAACAGGAATATCGTATTACACAATCAACAAATAATACTTTTTTTTTAAACATGTGAAATATCCTACATCAAGATCTACATATTTCTGTTTCAACACCTTGTGCACTCTGGTGGCATCTAGTGGTAAATGCATTCACCATTAGGATTTTCACAGAGCTATTTCTGTCTCGATTATTGTTTGTGATCAGCTTGAATACTCTGAACAATCAAACAAACTCTCGGTATAACTCAAACCCGATGATTGTTCCTACTCTTTCTTAACACTCGTGCCAGATGCATAAACATAGAAGAGACTCTTCTGACCCTAACCCTCCATAACCTTCACTTCACCTCAAAATAGCTGAATTCGGCAATGATTTTATTTTTATTCTGGTTTATATAAGTAACTTGCTTTGATTAAAAGTTAATGATAATTTCATTTCATTTTACTTTTGTGCGCGTTTGAGTGGTAGTTATGTATATCCTTGAGTCTTCAAAACGTTTAAAGTATTTTTTTGTACATAGTATTAGTTTAATAACGATTTTCTAAGTTGTGTATTTTCTGTATTGAAGTCGCTGTCTCAACTTTAAAGGAACTATTAGATTTTATT
>NW_013666881.1:176493-185678 GCF_000517525.1 Limulus polyphemus | reverse complement strand
TTTCAATTATTACAAGCTGGGAAGGATTAACATATACCTCATAATAATGGTTGGAGACGGCTTGAATGGGTAATGAAGAAAAACTTTAATATAAGTTTAACTTACCTGACGATGACAAAACCTTGTCGAAACGTTGTACATTTGCTGTTATGTTAAACTTATATTAAAGTTTTTCTTTATTGCCCATTCAAGCCGTCTCCAACCATCATTAGTCTCAAAGTGGGTTCCTCGTCATCGAATATACCTCATAACTTAAACACGGCTAAAACAGAAAAAGAACCCTTAAATGGCACTAATCCTGAATCAGAAACTCCTGTTTGTATTTTGGGCTTGATCTCAACAAGTATTTCAACTGTTGTCTATGATTGCTTGCAAAATATAACACATTACTAACTATTCTACTGAAAAAACCAGACATTTGAAACACGAAGCTAATCTCATGATAGGAAGGACTATATAAATGTTTCCGTATAAGGAGACCAGTCGTACGAAAGGAAGCAAAGGGCACGTATTTGTATCTTCTGACTAATGTTGTATTCCATTCTATCGTTAAAGTTAATCTTTTGTATATTCTTATATTCCATTTTGTTTACACGTCTGTGGATTATTTTACACTGTTAGATTAGTAGATAGATTTAGGGCTAACATAAATATCTTAATCTGTCCGAACATCACGAGAGATTATGGCTGAAAACATTGACAATGGCGGATACCAGACTGATGAATCGGTGGATTATGACTCTTGCAAGTTTTTGTTTTCTTGTGATTTGTTTATGTATAAATATATTTACATACTCGAAGTCGTTAAACGTAAGAAATAAAATGCTTTGGAATTTAAAGACGTGATATTTTATATAAAGTATAAAGAAATATCAATTTAAAATTATTTTACAAATATAAATCGACTTACAGACTTCAGATGGATTCTACGTTATATTTATACTTAACAAACCTGGTATGATAAGCTGAAGCAGTTCTGATACTTGTTTGTTTGTTTGTTATTAAGCACAAAGCTACACAATGGGCTATCTGTGCTCTGCCCACCACGGGTATCGAAACCCGGTTTCTAGCGTTGAAAGTCCTCATACATACTGCTGTGCCACTGGGGGGCGTTTTGATGCTATTTATCGTCAAAAATAAAGCAATATATTTATCCGGTATATTCGAACAGCATACAAAACGAAACTACAATTTTTTATATAAATAGACACGAAACAGGAGAAAAATATTATAGCTGTTAAAAGTTCAAACCAATAAAGATAATGTGCCCTTTTTAATTATTTTTAGTTAGTTTAGGAACACAAAATGTTGGCTGAGATTTTTAACTTTAACGTAAATGGTTAATGCAGAACAAAGATATTGTTGAACTGTCTTGGGGGGGGGAGTAGTTTTGAACTTTGACGTAAAGATTAGTGCATATAAATGTTTATAGGGTTAAGTAAATTCCATTCTTTTATCCATTAAAGCAATATATACACTCGGGACTAAAACGCGTTTTTCTTACATAAATTTGCCAACATATTTAGTATAAGCCTATTAAATGATGTATTTGAAGTTAGTTAACTTTTTGTGATTTTCTATACATAAAGTTGTTGTTGTTTTCAGCTAGAATGTATTTTTGTGTGTATGTAATATAATCAAGGTTGAAAAACATTGCAACAACAGGTATTTTAAAAATCGGGTATTAATATTAATTTTATTTTGGATTTCTTAATAATCTTTAAAAACTAGATGTACTTGCGCAGGGTCCCCCAAAATGTTCTCTTTCAAGAGTAAATAAAATCCAAATTAAGATTAACAAATATTTTCATTTCTTCCTTTTTCAATTTATAAGTCATTCTGTGTTGTAGCCCACAGAGGGCATAATTTTTCTCGTGATTCATGGCATGCGCACGTTTCACTGACGCCACGACAATACAAATTGCAACGTTAAGCATCCCTTATGTGACGTTCTTTTAATGTCTCCTGACTGACTGACAGACAACACACTACTGTAAAGTACGAGTGGTTAAAACAGTTGAAACAAGTATCAATGCTTCTACAGAGCTACTTTACGATATAAGTGTACTTTATGTTTTGCCTACCTTGAATTTTCAGACACTTGTTAAGCCTGTCATCAAAGAATCGCGTTTTATGTTTAATAATTAAAGTATCAACCAAAAAATACAGTAAGTATGTGTCCAAGAGTAACGTATATTATAGTTAGCTCGAACTATTACCTGATTTATAAAATTATGAGTTTTGCGAGCTTTGGATTTATTTAGGGTTACCATCCTTAAATATAACACTTTGATTTGAAGTTATTTCTATGAACAGTGTAACATTGTTCAGTGACGACTTCAAAATGCAAGGTGAAGATTCAAAGGTAACATTATATTTTCTTTCTCTTGAACTAGAACTCCACCCTTTACCTGAACAAGTAGTAACACGAGTGTTTTACTGCAGGTTAATTACTGCAAGTGTAATCACGGAGGTTGAGCTCGGGTTTTCACTGATGAGCAACACAATAAAGAAACTCACTACAGCAATGAAACACTTTATTGTAATGTTACAGTTTTTATCGGGTATGTTCAACACAAAGTAGAATATAATTCAGTATATATAACACCTCAACACGACAAGTATATTTTTGAACGTGCATGTTTAGAGTTGATTTATTTCTTAATTAAGCCCCCCCCGCCACAGTGGGTCAGTGGTAAATCTCTAGGCTTACTACGCTAAACATCGTGTTTCGATACCCACGATGTGCATAGCACAAATAGACCATTGTGTAACTTTGTGCTTAACAACAAACAAACAGACTAACTTAATTATACTAAAACATCGTGATGGCTTCAAAGATGAGCTAAATTTGTGGAACAGAAAAAAAAACAATTCTTGATAAATCAATCAAATAAATGTTTACAATACAGATGTAAACGAAAACGTGACATACACAGACTTGTACTTTGTTTAGTTTTCCTGATAAGAAATAGGAAAATTTTCTAAAGATGTGGAAATAAAATATTTAAACATTTCTTGTTCCATTAAATAGAAAATCTGTTTCAAAAAATAAAATGTCAATCCTGAAACCATCTGTTATTTGTTTAAAAGCAGAATTTATAGTTAAAAGGTATTGCGATAACACCGACAGCTAATAGTGCTGATAACGCTAATACCGACAGCTAATAGTGCTGATAACGCTAACAACAACGCTACTGCTAATGCAGTAACTCAGTATTACAATTAAATACCTTCATTTTATTTTTCATACACGTGAAAGTGTGTAACTATGTGATTTTTTGTTTGTATCCTTTTCTTAATACACTCGGTAAACGTGCTAAATATATTGAAGAAACAAACTAATTGATAAGAAACACTGTTTTATGTATCAACACTTAGGAATCAGCCATTGGTTCTATAACAGACTACTGTTTCTCCTCCAATAGACGTGCAACTTTCTTTTGTAATAGAATCAGTCCATACATCAGAAACATCCAAATTAAAACGATGTTTTCAGCGTCATATAAAATATGGAACCACTGAAATAAATACAGAAAATATTAATTACAATAAAAAGTAGGGTTTATTAGTTACTTGTTTTATAGAAGATGAAAAGTGTTTTATTTCAAGTTCTTCTATAAAACAAGTAACTAATAAACCTTGAAAGGTGTTTTATTTCAAGTAAGGTTTATTAGTTACTTGTTTTATAGAAAAACACCTTTCATCATTTCAAGCAAGGTTTATTAGTTACTTGTTTTATAGAAGATGAAAGGTGTTTTATTTCAAGCAAGGTTTATTAGTTACTTGTTTTATAGAAGATGAAAGGTGTTTTATTTCAAGTAAGGTTTATGAGTTACTTGTTTTATAGAAGATGAAAGGTGTTTTATTTCAAGTAAGGTTCATTAGTTACTTGTTTTATAGAAGATGAAAAGTGTTTTATTTCAAGCAAGGTTTATTAGTTACTTGTTTTATAGAAGATGAAAAGTGTTTTATTTCAAGCAAGGTTTATTAGTTACTTGTTTTATAGAAGGTGAAAGGTGTTTTATTTCAAGTGAGGTTTATTAGTTACTGGTTTTATAGAAGGTGAAAGGTGTTTTATTTCAAGTGAGGTTTATTAGTTACTTGTTTTATAGAAGGTGAAAGATGTTTTATTTCAAGTGAGGTTTATTAGTTACTTGTTTTATAGAATGTGAAAGGTGTTTTATTTCAAGTAAGGTTTATTAGTTAGTTGTTTTAATCACAAAGACAATACCTTCTGTCATTATCACAATATTAAAGAAGCTAACATAAAACTGAAATATCCAGATGACATCAAGTTCCAGTAAATAATTTTGCATATTTAGAAGTTCGAAAAATATTAAAAGTAAAAAAATTTAGCCAATATTATTGTAGTTACTAAAGTAACTAGAAGAAGTTACAAACACCTCACATAAACTCAGTCAACTAACACGCCTGGTCTTGGTCTTTGATTTGCTAATACAGCGGCTTGTGGGAGATTCGTAAATAGACCGATTTGATCATTTATTGTTCACTACAATGTACGCACTTGGTTATACGGAAATCTATATACTCTGTAACGTGTATTTTCCTCCATTTAACATGGTTATTAGTTGAAGGGTATTTATTTTTCAAGGTTCCTTTTTTTCAGTTCCACGTATAGGTCACTGCAAGGGAATATCCACAGAGAGAAATAGGGAGTTTGAAGAAATAGGGGCTCCAGAGTCGAAGCCAATTCTTCCTTTGTCACTCTGCTAAAAATCAGTTGCACTGGGAGTACATTGAAGCCCCCTGATGGCAACAAAGGCAAAAGAGATCTGAACTTCGGGAGGTGGCACAGCTCCGAACAAGGAAAAAACCCCTTTGGTCACTCCCCAGGGAGACTTACGAGGGAATGCCAAGTTCGATTGAGGTCACTCAAAAAAAGGCGATAAAGGAGAACAATAGAAGGCAGTGGCGCTTCTTGGACTTGGGGAGGAACATGGTGGCTTAAGAGTGTATGCCAAGTTTGGTTGATAACTGTCGAATTACGTGGATATCAAAATTGGACAAACTTTGGCTTTATAAGAAGTATTTTTATACACAAGTCAATGAAAGATTAACTTACTTTATTTAACAACGATATCTTGAGTAACTACTCATTATCGGGTTTTTAATGAACAATGTAGAAACAGACTTACTTGGTGTTTCGGGTGAGTAATGTGAACCTTCTGATTTCGCTTCATTATTCTGACCCTAATGACCCCTAGTGATGACCTGTTGTAAAATGGAGAGCAAAATGCTGTAAGGAGTTATTAGAAATAACAGTATACACCAAGTCATACACGTCATTTAAAGGATTCATATTATTTTAGAGAACAGTTTGTATATTATGTAACGAAGTATTAATATATTATTACTTTGAATTTTACAAATACATACTGGGTTAGTAGCGTACGTAAACATGCGTGTAATATTTAAGTTACATGCAACGTAAATATCAACTACTTCATATAGTTGATAAAACAGTTTAATACACCTTATTAATGTTTGTTCACAAAGCTAAGCCTTCTTGGAAAATGTACGGATATAAACAAATTATTCTTGTCAGAAATAACAAAATTATACCAAAACTATTCATATTACCACACTAGTAAGAGTACGTGACGTGCCAAAATATTAATTGAAATGTCTGTACGTACAGTTGATGCGAATAAACTGTAAAAGACTTGTTTTGTAAATGAACATAAGGTTTGTGATATTTGTTCCACAAATGGACATGCGTGAACTCCACTACAATTAATTCTTGAAGAGATATAAACACACAAGTTGTGTGTATTTTCTAACAACCTAAATAACGTGTGCTTATAAATTCAAAATTATGTTCGTATAAATACATTGTTGTGTTCTCAGCTTATAATAACGACTGTAAAGTTTTCAACTCGAGCTTATTTGGTAGCCATACAAACAACGAGCTTCTGTTCCAAGTTGTGTTGTTTCTGAACATAACGGTTTTACGGTTCAAACCAAATGTTTAAATTTGAGTCCTAAATTTCTAGAATAAATATACGCTTGATTGTCTGGTCTGATGAAATACTGGATAGCGGCATATTAAGAACAATTCTAGTAAAGTTACATAAGGGCAGTCTGCGCTAACCATCTTTAATTTTAACTAATAGAAAAAGGGGAAGGCAGCTTTTCAACAATACCCATCTTCAACTTTTGACCTACTTTAGTCGAATAATTGGATTTGACTGTCACTGTTATAACGCACCCATGATCTCAAAGTGTGGAGCAGTTTTGTGCGGAAATGGTTAGTGCACTTCGAATCTATTGTATTGTAGGCCATAAACTGTCTCGTTACGTGCTCCCCTCCCCCAAAACAAATTCACATTCCACATCCTGCCTTGCTCCTACAAATGAATCAATAGATAGTGGGTCTCACTACAGGCCCCCAACAGTGAGGGAGCCCCTGCGGCAGGATAATCACTACGCGACATGGGACTCAATATTTCTAGAAAATGTGTGTATTACATCTGTTTTTTTTTCTTCTTTAATAAAAGGGTTTTTGACACTCATATTAACATTGCCTTTAAAAGGGTTTTTCCCACTCATATTAACATTGCCTTTAAAAGGGTTTTTCCCACTCATATTAACATTGCCTTTAAAAGGGTTTTTCAAACTCATATTAACATTGCCTTTAAAAGGGTTTTTCCCACTCATATTAACATTGCCTTTAAAAGGGTTTTTCACACTCATATTAACATTGCCTTTAAAAGGGTTTTTCACACTCACATTAACATTGCCTTTAAAAGGGTTTTTCACACTCATATTAACATTGCCTTTAAAAGGGTTTTCACACTCATATTAACATTGCCTTTAAAAGGGTTTTTCACACTCATATTAACATTGCCTTTAAAAGGGTTTTTCACACTCATACTAACATTGCCTTTCTATATTAAGTTTTCTTTAAATATCCCATATTCTTCCAACAGATAAATTATTCGAATTAACTTCCTACATATATAATACGTAACAAAGGTAATCTCAGTTATAAAGCATCATTCTAGTGCTTCGTTCTTATAGTCTAGGCCCGGCATGGCCAGGTGGATAAGGCGCTCGACTCGCAATCTGAGGGTCGCGGGTTCGAATCCCCGTCCCACCAAACATGCTCGCCCTTTCAGCAGTGTGGGCGTTATAATGTGACGGTCAATCCCACTATTCGTTGGTAAAAGAGTAGCCCAAGAGTTGGTGGTGATGACTAGCTGCCTTCCCTCTAGTCTTACACTGCTAAGTTAGGGACGGCTAGCGCAGATAGCCCTCGTGTGGCTTTGAGTGAAATTCAAAACAAACAAAACAAACAATCTTATAGTCTTCATATGGGTTGAATCTTCTTTCGTCCTTACCCGATTATACAAGTTTAATTTAAATTGTTTATTTAATTTACTGCATAGCTAATGTATAACATTAAAACACTAAACCATTTAGATAATGTTAGAATACCTTTCACTCAGAACAATTTACATAATTAATATTTAATAACAGAACCTTTTATTTGGAAGACTCTTAAACTTTTATCGTTCAGGTTATTTTCCTTATGATCTCAAAAATTTTAGTTACTTTTAATATTCATAAACAAACAGGGATTATAGATTTGACAGATTAGAAACAATTACACGTGTAGTCTTATGATAAAAAAACATGATTTGAAACTGAAGTCATTGCTACTCCAACTATTCCGTCAATATAAGTTATTTGCTGTTGTTGTCTAACTTAGTAAAGTGGGAAATGATATCTTATATGAATCTTCAGTTGCTCTAAGTTAAAGCACTTACCGATCTTCGGTCTTCAGGTTCTCTGGAAATTGTCTCTGTAAGAGAATATGTGAATGTATGTGCAATTTCATAAATTAGACAACATCAGTAAATCCTCTCAAAGTTAAGCCTTGAATACTCTTTTTCTTTTTAATAAATCCTTTATTGGGTTATTTTACATTATTAATACAAAAATAAAATTAATTGGAATTACCTCCCATTTTAGGGCTTAGTACCTTGTACTGTGGGAGGTCTCAATATAACTACATAAAAAAAAAGATAAACTTAATATAGTTAGGCTTGCCTCTTAGATAAATACTTAACAATAGATACTGTTTAAAGTGAATTGGTAATTACATAATTATTTATAAAAATAAAGATAATTATTGTATTAAATTAATATAATATTTTAGATTACACTTTTTACTATTCCTATAATCTATTTAATTTAGACTTAGTTATTTTTTTCCATTGATTGTTATTTACCATAATTATTTGTATACTTATCTTCGCCCCCCCCCTCAGTAGCACAGCGGTATGTCTGCGGTCTTACAACGCTAGAATTCGGGTTTCGATACCCGTGATAAGCAGAGCACAGATAGCCCATTGTGTAGCTTTGTGCTTAATTACAAACAAACTTATCTTCAATTATTTATCCACCTTTTGTTTTTAATTCAAATCAATAAAATACTTTTTTTTAAATTGTTTTGCTTTATTAATTGTACGTATTTGTTTCGGAAGAGTATTAAAATACCAGTGTCTAAACCCTACTGTTGTTCTTCTCCTAGGTAACTCATAGAGACCCTTAAATATTCCCCTTGTGTTACCAGAATAGTCTAACCGCTTTACCGGGTGTCCTCCACTATTCAATCTAATCAATGAACTTAAAAAAAACAAAAAAACTCCTTAATATTTAATACAGACAGATGCTTAAACGATTAGGCTTAGGTGATTCCATTGATTTCTTTCTAATCATTACCCTTATTATACTTTTCTGCAGTATGGCTAACTGTATTTGTATAGAGTCAGCGGCTGTTCCCCAAGCTATGATTCCATATTGCAAAGTAGAGCCAATTAATCCACAGTACAATATCTTTAATTGTTCTATCGGGAAAAATCGTCTGACTGTTATAAATATGTATACTAGCTTCCGTATTTTTTTTAGTTAAATCTAATATATGGGGCCTACAATTTAGGCAGTTATCTATAGTGACTCCTAATTATTTAACTTTATCTATTCTATTCAGTTATATTGTTGGGAGTATTATTGAGTACAGTTCTTTTCATGAATATTAGAGCCACAGGAGTTAAGCTGGTCTGTATTATGCAGCGAGACTATCATATAATTTGTTGTTATAACGTTAAGTGATGGTGTGTTTATATCTAACCAGTATTTAATGTTGTTAAGTTATC
>NW_013666881.1:174529-175493 GCF_000517525.1 Limulus polyphemus | reverse complement strand
GAAATTCAAAAACAAAAAAAACAAACTCTAGTAATGAGAATCTCACCCCAATTAGCACCTGCACAAAACAGGGCCGTATCTTCGACAAACGCAATTAACCGTCCGTCCAGTTGCATAGATCATTTATAAATATTATATAAAAAAAGGACCGGTCCTAAGACTGTATCCTAAGGGATTGAATATTCTGAAGTAAACTGATCGCTGACAGTACCGTTTACTTTAACCATGTGAGGTTTACTCTGCAGGTAGCTTTTATACCGATCAAGCATAACCCACTCTAACTCCTACATTGTACAAGTTAACTATCAATTTAAAAAGCGACACCGTATCGAAGGCTTTGACCAGGTCCATGAACACCGCCTACCCTTGTCCAGTTGGTCAGTAATGTATGTAGTTTCTTCCGATATCACATCTTGAGTATCTAAACCCTACCTAAATCCATAATGACTACTTGATAATTTTCTATTATTTTCCAAGCATTCTACTAATTTTTTTTTTTAATTTTTTCCAAACCTTTAGCAAGATTTGACAATACTGAAATTGGCCTATAGTTGGACAATAGATTTGTATATTGGGGTAATAATAGACGTTTTTAATATATCAGGAAATACAGCATTATTTATACTGAATTTCACTACATGTTTTATGGGTTTAATTATACTCTCGATGTATCTTTAAGTATTCTAACAGTAATACCGTCGTGTCCTGAGTCTGAACTCCCCCCCTCAGTACATGTATGGTCCACTGTACATCACTGTCTGTTACCATACGTCCCACCAGTACCAGGCTATCTCTAGTTCCCTCCAGCCCCTACTCATTCATCTCTACCCTCTAACCTATTTTTTCTGTCATCTCTTTCCCTACTGTTTTAAAACATTCCTCAAGTATATTTGCTCCATGTTTTGGATTACCTGCTAAGTTTGTTTGTTTTGAATTTCGCGCAAAGCTACACGAGAGCTATCTA
>NW_013666881.1:172247-173578 GCF_000517525.1 Limulus polyphemus | reverse complement strand
ACGGTTAGGACTTATTCTGAAATTAAGGTATGGAAATAATAATAACAAAAAAGGTTAGTAACAGTGTAACCCATTACACCACGACGGTTAGGACTTACTCTGAAATTAAGGTATGGAAATAATAATAACAAAAAAGGTTAGTAACAGTGTTAGCCCAATATCAAATCTACCAGAAACACTCCCATCAACAAGTGATGCACTTGCATTTTATACTATGAGGGCTCACTACCACGTTCAGATATGGACATCAATACAATTGTCAGTACCAGTGTAACCCAATGAAATAGGGAAGGGTGTAAAAACGGATAAAATTTTTGTACCGCTCTTGGAGAAAAACTTCTTTTGTATCAGATCGAAGCACCTCACAAACTTTGGTTTCCATAGAGATTAACCGTTTTCAGGGACTTGTATTAAGGAAAGAAAACGGTTTTTTTTTAGAAAAATAATAATAATTTAATACGGGAGTTCAAACTGAACTATTTTACGAACTATCAGTTTGGCAAAACAATTTTTCATAAAATCTCCCTGAACATCAAACATGTAGTGAGCCACACCAGTCACAGTTTTATACATTTTCCTTCTTACCAATACTTAGTCTTGTATTTACTACACTTAAATACAAGAAATATAGTAAAAGATTAATACAAGGTATTTTCCAAAAGGCAACATGGGTACTTATTAGACACAAAATTTCGCAGTTAGCCTAAGTTGATAAGCAAAAAAAAAAAATGATTATTTAAATTTTCTTTGTGTTTTTTTATTCACTTGTTATTGACTAAAATGTTGATGAAGTTTAACCTTTTTAACTTTGGTGTCACTTAAAACGTAATACAAGTCACGTATTTGAAATTAAAGAAACAGATAAATATTTTTGAATACACAATTAGTCCTTAGTATAATTAACTTACATAAATGTATTATAAATAAAACAACCTACCTGCTCAGTGTCTAAGATGGCGTGTCTAGTGGTTACAACGTCGTACTGTATTTTCCTGAGGCATTAACAAAGATATTTTTCATATCATGAAATATATCTCATACAACTAAGACTAGAAAAGTACTGAGTGACTACAATTATGTCTCTATGTTTGGCCTTAGACCAAATCTCTGTTTGTTTTACATCAAAATATTGACATGACATAATGTTTTAGAACCCCAATAAAATGTTTCTGACTGCAGTAACAAAACGATTATAATTGAAATAAACAAAATTGTCAAATGATTGAACATGTGATGCTATATTATATATATTCCAGTAATATTAATCCCAAACACATAAAGTTAAATGCCCGTGTACTGTTCCTACAGATTGTATTTTCTATTTCAAAACT
>NW_013666881.1:167830-171694 GCF_000517525.1 Limulus polyphemus | reverse complement strand
ACAATGGGCTATCTGTGCACTGCCCACCACAGGTATCAAAACCCAGTTTCTAGCGTTGTAAGTCTGCAGGCATACCGCTGTGCCACTGGGGGGCAAATCGAAGGAATATGCCTTAGAATTACTTTAATAAGCCCCCCCCCCCAAGCATGTCTGCGGAGTTACAACGCTAGAAACTGGGTTTTGATACCTGTGGTGGGCAGTGCACAGATAGCCCATTGTGTAGCTTTGTGGTTAACTTCAAATAAACAAAAACTTTATGAAGATTAGAACAAAATTTCTTGATTGGACGAAATGTTATGTGTTGGATCTGTTCCGCTGAATGTACTTCTTTTGTCATTGCTATCATTACTAATATTGTTTCGATCAGTACCTGCAAGGTAGACAGTCTCCTTATGAGAGGTCAGAACACCTGGGATTGTCACATAGTACTGAAGTCAACTACTCTGGGAACCAACTATATCAAGATTTCCTAAACCTCCAATTAAACTAACCTATTTGCTCTTCTTCAATCGTTTTCTAATATTGGACTAGAAAGAACATCCTTGACACAAAATCACACGAATACATCACAATGTGTCTTACAACAGTGAACGAACAAATTCATCACTATGAGCTAATTGACTGTTAGCCTCGGTGTCAGACTGGATGCAGGTTTGAGAACACAGGGAAGTGAAGTGGTATCATACAAGTCCAACAAAACGTTAACCATTGACCTGATGTTAACATGATAAACCAAATACATCATAACTTTTACAGTATCTAGATATTCAATTTTTAACCCATATACAGTATTAACTTGATTAAACCACATAAATTTAATTAACGTGTTAAAAGTTTCTTCCTTTTTTTTTGAAAATGAGAGGGTTATGGACACTATTTGGATTTCACCTTTAACACACAGGTTACATGTTAAGAGCTTTTTCTCAAATCGTTGTTGCACAGAAGTGTTATTGGAAACTTTCTTGTATCCTAGCGAATGTTATCATCAATAGTTTTGTGGTGTTAGGAATGAAATGTGTTTGTCTTGTATGATATCGATACAGTGGTTCTATTTGGGAAGTCTAAATCTTGTTAATATCCAGGACTTGATCTCGAATAAGAGGTGTTGACACACTTAAATGAAGTAATATTATTTAATTCTTTGACTATTGGTTAGCGGATGAAGAAATAAGGATTTTGATGAAGAATAATTATTTCATTCCTCTGATTTCCAAACCTTTAACTGATCCCATTCTCAACGCTGCACTTGGCTAAGGCAGATATTAAGAATGAAATATTTGAGAAAATTAATTATGGTCCTTTAACTGATGTTTTACGTTTCTGTCAGTTTGGCCTACTACGATTTGCCTCATAAGTTAAAGTACCATGTACAAAGTCTTATTTCAAAAACAAAATTTTGGACCCCCAAAATTAATTATTGCATCTTACTTTTCTTGTAAACACTATCCTCATTTGTCCCTAATTCTATTTATAGCAGCATAGATCATAAATAACGTGTTATAAATAAATTCAACCGTATATCAAGAAAGAGAAAATTAGGTAGACTTACCTGCAAGGCACGCCACACTTCAACATGCAGCTATCTAACTCATTATAATATATAGTTTTCTTTGCCGTACAGTTCACTGGCATGCCACCAAGATCGAATACAACTGTTAAAATCAAAAATATGCAAATTAAGCTGTACATTTTTAATATAGACAAAGAACACTAATAACAAAACAGAAAACAATATTTTTCATTAAAAACAGATTGACAGTGAAACTAATTTTTAAAGAACTTGAATAGTTAGCTTAGAGAAATACCAAACTATTCATTACATTTTAAAAATATGCTATTCTTTTTTATGTTGTCAATACTTTCACGGTTGTTTTGTTTAATTTCTAGCATTCAGTTTATATATGCATGATTATTTAGTAAAAAGTAACCTACGGGTCGTAAAGTCAATACAGATGCGTTTTTCTTTCACAGCTAATCCATAGGGATTCGGCTTATCTTTCTGATAATTGAAGTTCACGTAAACACAGTCACAGATCTTAATTGATGTGTTTGTGACGCACTCCGCGTAGCAATTCTGAAATAATACGTAATTAACGTTAGTACAAACACCACTCCAAAAACAGTTCACTGTTAATAACTCCTTAGACAACACGAGAAACGTTGTAAATAAGTAATAGCTGTAGTTACTTTTTTAAAAGAAGAGCGAAATAGTTAGCTATATGAGCTGTGGCCACCACGTGGATCGATCCCTGAAGTTTAGTGTTAAAAGCTTTCAAGTTTACCACTGATTCATCAGGATTTAAAGTTGATATTTTCTAGCTTCTATTCATAGCTATTCAACCTTTACACAGAATAGAAATTTAGAGAGATAGATGAGTTCCCAGAAATAAGGATTAGAGGGTCAATATAGTGAGTGGCACTGAGGTACGCTGACGATACAGTGCTACTGGCAGTGTAAGAGGAAGCATTACAAAGAATAATGGACTTAGTGAGTAGGATAAGTTTAGAGTACGGGTTGAACATGAATATAAAGAAGACAGAAACCACGGTTGTGAAGAGAGATGTAAAATAAAAGTTACAGTCAACATCAAAGTGGATGGTCACACAATAGAACAAGTGAACAAATTTGTCTACTTGGGGCAATTAATAACTGAAGATGGTAGATGTGGGGTAGAAGTCCATATGATGGATGTATTAACAACCGAAAACGTTAGGCTCGAGTCAAAGAAGAAACTTATAAAATGCTGTATACTATCCATTTTCCTGTATGCTGCAGAGACTTGGACACTAACCAAAGATCTCTGGTACAGAATAGAAACATTGTCTTAGAAGAATGTTGATAATATCTTATACAAAGTATAAAACAAATAAGGATTTATTGGAAATGGCCAAAACAAAGCGTGCACTAAAAGCAGACATCCAAAAATGAAAGTGTCGGTATTTTGGACACATTATCAGAACAAATAAGATTCAAAGAACTTTGATAGAAGGCAAAATGGAACGCTGTAGAAAGAGAGGTCGTCCGTAGAGAAAATGGGTCACAGAGGTCACGAGTGGTTGCAGTCTAGCTACAGTGATTGTGTAAGAAAGGCACAGGACAGATAGACGGGCATGGCGAGCGTTGACACCTAATCACCTGGGTGGAGCAGCTACAAGCAGATAATGATGATTGTATGAATGTATGAAATACAATGCATTTCGCTTATAGAGAAATCAGAGATTCAATAATGGTTGACTAATTATAGATCAAAAGCTTTCAGAACTTTTGATTCTACAGTTTATCAAATGAAGCTTTCTTTATTCACCTACAAAAGTTTATATTTGAACTTAAATAGCTATTGAACTTACAAAGTGTCAGATGAGATGAGCAGTATAAAAACCGAAAGAAGAATACAAGTTCAATTTTTTTAAGAATAACTGTTTTAACATTCATTAACTGTTTTAACACGATGTCATCAGAGCTGTTCCCAAGAAATGTCGGGATGGGTCAAAGAATAAAACATATTTTAATTCTGAAAATATTTATAAAAACGCCAGGAGACATTACTGAAATGTGATTATACCGATTCCCAATTGAGCATGAGTGTCAGAAAATTACTTGACTTCTCGTGTAGGTTCAGAGTTAAGAGAGTTTTGCACTCCTGTATTAAGCCAACTGACTTATAAACAAAGTTAGAGATTCTAAATTAGTTATTCCTATGTTTGTTTAGGTTGTAATGTTGAATAATAAATGAGTAAAGATAACTTATTTTAACCTTCAACATTACTGAATTGTTTCATACTATACATCATAGGTAGAGTCTACAAACTGTACTGTTACGTCTCTGGTCGTTAGTTAATTTTCCGTAAAAAACTCTTTCCGAT
>NW_013666881.1:162627-166830 GCF_000517525.1 Limulus polyphemus | reverse complement strand
TTTCCGTTTGAAACTTTAGCGATACAAGTCCTTTCTCAAATAAAACTGCTTTATTCTTTCTGAAAACAACTTTGCAATACACTTAATTTCCACAGTCGCGCTATAACAAACGCTATAATTCACAAAGAACGTTTCACGTGGTCGCTCAACAATACGTCTCTCTCTGTCCCCAGTTCAATTACACATTGTTGCCGTCAGTTCTTGGCGGCTTATATATACAAAAATACCGCAAATCTAGTAAACGCTCGAGACTTCAGGAACCTTCGAGAATATGACGTGTTACTAGCGTCACGTGACCCCGATGTCGTAACAGTACCATAACGAACACTTTTGTAACTTTGCCTGTTACAACACTCATTGTAAAAAACTGTCTAAAAACATCCTCGACATAAAATACTTAAAAAGGGGACAGTGACTGGTGCAGTTAATTGCAGCACCATGGGTTTTTTTAAGAATACTAATTGGCGATAAGTCAGGGTGAACAGATTACGGTGCCGGTTAAGTAGTACTAAGGGGACATGGTAAATCTTAGACTTAAGACGGTTCATTCTGAGCATGAAAGTTTTATGGGGTTAATAATTACGGTTTTCATATGCAATGTTATGTTGACAGTGATTAGGTTAAAGTCCACTACAATGATATTTTTTATATACAATATTATGCTTGATTGGTTTACTTTGTTTTGAATTTCGCGAAAAGCAATTCGAGGGCTAGTTGCCCTAGTGGTCCCTAGTGATAGACTAGAGAGAAGGAAGCTTGTCAACAGCACTTACCGCAATCTCTTGGGCTACTCTTTTGCCAAGGAATAGTTCAGTCACGGGGTTCGAACCCGCGAGTCGCAATTTGCTATTTAAGCGCTCTAATTACAAGCGATTAGTTTTGCACGAGTAGGATTTAACTTAATCAAGATTTTATTTTTGCCATAATTATATTGAACGAAGTGTTAGATATAATGCCAGTATTTTTGTTTAGAACCAGTATGTAAATATTAAATATCCTGTCTTTAGAACTGGCATCTAGTGAGATTTATCGCGGTCAGAACAAGGGGGGGGGGGGGCTTAGAAGAGACGGCGAAAAATTGTGAATAGACTGTATTTTTACCCGCCTATAGGCTCCTGAATATTGATAATATTTATGTATACCTTTTGTGTGTATGTTGATATGGGTCATGATTCAATAGTCATGAATCTACAAGTAATTTGGAGTACAAATAGTTTACAAGTGTATGTTTAAAATCCTAATGGTATCAACTATTCTATGGTTAAATTCCATTTTCGGTAAGGAAGTGTCTTGGAAAACCTTACCACTCGAAAATGATTAAAACGTTTTAGGTTTAGTTCAGAAACAACCCCTAGTGGGATAACTTTGAATATTGTGTTGCAAAAATAGGACTATCTTTAATATATATTTCAATAAACAAACAGCCAAGTGTCACGAAAATAAGGAATGTTTAGTTTCTATGAGGGGAGTTACGTACCATTCAGGTACCACATATAACTCTTTTGCTCGTCTTATAACTTATCTCTTAAACTGTAACTTAATAAATCTTACTCCTTGTACAAAAAATACCTAAGAATAAGTTAACTTATCTTATTATGTTTAAAAGTTATGTTAATTTCAAATAACAAGTGTTGTTACTCACTTCTTATTAAGATTAATTATTACGTTAATTTGAGGCGTTTTATTTTGGAAGTAACGCATTATTGGACAACTAAGTCATATCTAATTTCTAAAGAAAAAATAAACATTTGAACTTAGTAAATTATTATTAAAGTACTTTATTAACGAAGAAAACAGTGGGAAACAGTAGTGATCTTACGTTCAGTCCAAGGAATAGATTCCTGGCTTCTGTCTTTCCATAACTTCTGTAGTCAACACAGTCAGTGTCGTATGGCCACGGAAGATAATGGTGAGTGGACTATACAAAAGGAGAAAACAACATCATCCTTATATATTTATAATTCAAACTATACCGCTAACGTGGCAAAATTAATAATTCAGCTTTGTTTTTCTACTTTATTTTTAATATTAACAGAAAATGTAAACATTTCTCGAACTGCTAGTACTTCTGATGATTTAGATTACTCTTATCTGATTAATCCAGAGCACATGCTTCTATTCTCGACTCTGTTACTCGTTTAACCCTTATGGCGGATGATCCACTTGTTTCCACAGAAACTGTTCTTGTTTTGTTTAGATAATTTCCTCCTGAACTTCATCGAAAATTATTCTCTGTCCAGCAATATGTTCATAAGTTCATCATCACATCATTTTTTGATACTTACTTTTTATACAAAGCTTCTTCTTTTCACCTTCTATGCATAATTCTCATCTTTTTCTTACCTCCTAATTTTGCTTATAAGTTTCCGTATCTCCTATTTTTACTTTTCATGTCCTCCTTATCTTCTAAGTTAATTTGTCTCCCTTTCTGACCTTGTAATCTTATATATCAAATTTGTTTTGTTCCTATGGTTACTTAATTTTTTCTTACCGATTAAATTTACTTATCTCCTTTTTTCCTTTCGTCATCAATTTGCCTATCATTCATTTCATCTAAGTTTACTTATCATCCTTACTTCCTACCTCCTAAACTTCCATATTCTCTCGTCCTCATCGTTTTTTTACCTACTGTGTGTAAAATGGAAAATTTCACAAATTCATCGACATTTCACATGTACCAGAAAATATATTTCCAATTCCTTCGTATAACCTAATAATTACGGTTTAAACGCCAAAAGAAAATGAAAAACCCAAAATCAGTAGGCCTATCACAAAGTTTAAACCTAAAAATTATTTTCAAGTACCATCATTAGTTAAGATTAATACGTTTGGGAGAAAGAAAGAAAGAAAAGTAAAAGATGTTTTTATCCGAAAAAAAACTTGATAAAAACATACGAATTATGGTTACTAACCTCTAAGTTAGATGTTTTTAAAACTCGCCAAGAACTTCGAAATGTCTAAGTCAATATAAGTATAAGTATAAATGAAAAATAGTAAAAAGATCTAAAAATTTTGAATTCAAGCCAGCCCTCGTGAACGGTCGAAGTATAAAATATATACTTAAGACAACAATATCAGGTCATAGTTTTGTTGCTTAGCGACATAGACGAACAGAGCGTTATCAAAATACGACTGGCTTTTATGTATTTATATATTAAATAACCAAAACACAAACAAGATTCACCTGTGAATACGTATAACAAAACATTAGACTATTAGATTCTTCTGTGTTTGTTTTTCCTTTATTAAGTTCACTCGTCAGGAAATAATTTTACTGAGAACCTATAAAAAACATACAAGTACCGCTTTTCAACTAAATAATCTAAATTAGATATATATACTTTACAAATGTACAAACATATAATGAACTCCTTGTATAAATTAAGTATTTTTAAAAAATGCCCAAAAATAAATTAAATTAAAGTTTATCCAATATACTTTGATTTTTTAATTAAGATCCTATTATAATACACTTTCTTTTGTTATTATATAAACACAATTTATGAACTGTTATTTCTTCATTGGAAACCAAACGATATAATCTACTTGCAAGATTCACAGGAACAGTTAATTTTATTTGTTTGGGATGGTTACTAAATAAATCTACATATTGATATGAGTTTGGGAATTCATAAAAATAAATGTCAGTTACAATATCTTTTTCTGGTGAAATACTTATCAATACATCTCCTTCTTGATCGGACTTAAAATCTTAACAAGTCTATTAATATCTTGAGTATCTTTCAATACTACAAAAGAGTCGCTTAAAACATTTTCCAAAAAGTTTTTACGTGAATTACAAAATTATCTTCAAAACAATTAGGTAGTGCATTAAATCCTTGTAGTTCGACAAATCTGGAGCAACTTTTATACTCATTGCTGTATCATACATTTGATGAAAAATGTGTTCCTCGTAAGTACAAAAAATGATTTTTAAACCTATATCTAAACCTTTTAAAATAAATAAGCTTTATCAAACCTAAGATGAATTAATATTTTGTATTTATCAAAAAAACATGCCACACCTTTAAGTCCATACTCAAGTGTTCAATACTTGGATACAGAGCTACTACATCAAAAAACACAAAACAATTATTTTATTCCTTTTTGGGGGGGGGGGTGAGTTAGGGAGGGCAATTTTTCAACAAATTCATAATCTTTCCTAATAAGACACCGAATATGAGATAAAAAAAAATGGTTTTA
>NW_013666881.1:146823-162108 GCF_000517525.1 Limulus polyphemus | reverse complement strand
TGGACAAAAAGGGCTGTCAAGAGGAGCATCGAAATGGATCCCAGATTAACGACTGCAGAAGTGGCCAAAGTTGGAGGGATGAGCCCGAAATTTGTTCAATGGATTGTCCACTGATTGGGTTATCGTTGCAGAGCAGCTAGACGGAAGCCCTTATTAAGACCTGCCAACATAGTCAGACGAAAGAAGTGGGCAAGTGATATGATGACCAAGCCTCTGAACTTTTGTAAGACCGTATTGTTCTCAGACGAATCAAGATTCGCTCAATTTTCGTACAGTGGAAGGATATGGGTCTGGAGAATGCCTCACCAATAGTTTTGGCTCAACAGATTGCAGCCAACTGTGAAGTATGGTGGTTTCAGCGTGATGGTTTGGGGAGCTGTTTGAGTTGGTGAGAGATCGAGCTTATTGGAGTGCGTTGGCAACATAAATTTTGCGAAATACGTCGAAATATTGGAGGAAGGACTCTTGCCACGTTATTCCTCGGGTTTCGTGGACAAGAATACAACGTTGTTCCAAGAAGATGGAGCACCGTGTCACACTGCTAGAAACACCCAAAAGTGGCAGGAAGAAAATGGTATCCAGAAGTTGCTCTGGCCGAGCCAATCTCCTGACATGAACCCCATCGAAAACCTCTGGGCCATACTCGACCGGCAAGTCAAGAAACAACAAAAAAAAAACAATTTCGAAGAGCGATCTACTCCAAGTTTTGAACATCCCGCAATCTAAAATTGACGAGATGATTCTCACGATGCCCCAAAGGATCAACGAACTCCACAAAGCGAAAGGAAGATCTACTAGATTTTAATTAAATTATAAATATATCAATTCATGTGAATATGACTGAAAAATGTCATTTTTTCTGAAAAGGTGGTGTCTATTTACTTGTGACCACGCTGTGTAATTGTTTTGGCAATTTTCAATATCATTTGTAACAATAATAGAAATAGGTTTTAATAATATGTCCAAAAGGTCACTTAAATGTTCAGTAATTTTTTATTATCTCCTACAATTGGTCTTTCCGACATATTGAAAGGTTTTTTTTTTCAAATATAAATACATTCATTTTTTTTCTTTTCAATAATATTTCATTAATCTCTTTTGGACTTATGAGACTTAGGAATTCCATTAAAATGTCCAATTTCTGAATTATTTAAAATAATATCTTTTTTTTTTTGATAATTTCACCATAAATTCTTCACCAAAATTCTTTAATTTTTCGTTTATAAAATTTAAATTCAATTAAACCTCCCAACATGTGTGTGTTTGTACATTTGGAAAATATGTGTACTTAATCTAGATTATTTATGTTTAGTTAAAAACGGTATTTCAATGCTTTTAATATCTGAATATTCTCAATAAAATTATATCCTGAAGAGTGACCTTTGAAGTCATGAAATCTGTCGAATAAATTAATAAACGAGAGAAAATAGAAGAGTCTAATATTCTTGTGTTTTGTTATGTATAACTCTAAAACCATATAATTTACTATAAATTTTTATTATTATGGAGGCGTGGAAATACAGGGAATATGTCGTTCATATTCGTATTTGAATTTCTTCGTTTTTTCCCCAGAATAATAATATTAGCCAATGTCCCAAACGTTCGAAACCTGTACTCTAAACCTATGTTCAGCTATATATCTTTTCAGAACTTACAATGAAAATAAAGAAGAATACCAACAAAAATATGTCTACTATAGCCAGTGTTGACGAGGCCTTTCGCCTAATACCAAGGATCATCAGACAAGCTAGGATTACGAAAGATACAGTAGTGATTGAGATGTCACTACGTGAACAATAACTGCTATTGTGTGAAATAAATAGAGCTGGTAGAGTGTAATTTTCACAAATTTTATTTAATTCGTTTTCAAATGAGAATTAGGGTACGCGTCAATGAAACGGTTCATGACAGTTATGTATAAAGATTCACGCACTCTCCGTTAAGCCAACGCTAAGTAGAAACGATATATTCCCTAAACTCATATAAATAAATAAAAAATTTACAGCCTCACTTGAACAATTTGAAAGTCATAAAATTCTCCAGGATTGATCAAATGACGGGTTGTAAAATCTGGTGCGTCTTTTGGATGATGAAAAGTTATTACAGCTCCAGGATACCCCAGGAAATCCATCTCATTAAACTGGAACATAAAAACGTAGGATGATGGGTCATCTGAAAACATAAATAACAGTGCCAATTTTAATACGCTAGTTTAACTTTAACGAACATGCTTGTGGCACATCGTCTATCGAAATTATTACTATCATAAGTCTGACTGTCATTTCAATTTCCCTCTTTGCTACTGCCTTAGTGTCAGCGAATAATTCACATAGTCCCATCATCCAGTGATAAAGTAAAATAAATGTCGTGCCTACTGTTTGTACTTGTGCTAGTACATGATAAAGCATTGAATAATACATTACATAAACACTACAGTATCACAGTTGTTATTGTGTCGTATCAACATCATCTATAAAATCCCCGTCACACCAAACATGCTCGCCCTTTCAGCCGTGGGGGCGTTATAATGTGACGGTCAATCCCACTATTCGTTGGTAAAAGAGTAGCCCAAGAGTTGGCGGTGGGTGGTGATGAATAGCTGTCTTCCCTTTAGTCTTACACTGCTAGATTAGGGATGGTTAGCGCAGATAGCCCTCGTGTAGCTTTGCGCGAAATTAAAAAAAAACCAATCCAAACCAAACTATAAAAATGTATAAAAATTCAAAGTGTTTCAAAACGAGTGAAAATCCAACAATAATTTAGAAATTGTGTGAATATAAGACCAAGTTTCTAAAAGTGGCTTTTTACATTTATTTGATTCACAAGATCAATTAAACAAAGACTATTAATAATCACGCAATGATTCTTTATGTTCAAGACTGCAAAATTTGACAGATGTACATTTTAATGGTTAGTAGTTTTTCTTCGTCAAAACGTTAATTTAAAAACTAAACAAATTGAAGGCATATATTTTGTAACTACTCAAAGAAGAAACACAATTTATATGTAGATAACCAGTTTATTTTAAACGTGTCATATATCATTTTATAAAAATGTAGAGTTTCTTTATAAGACTATATTTTAGGTGTTAGTAATGGCTCTCTCCTAAAACTCTGGATTTCAGGGTTCTCAAGCCGAGTTGAACTTTGTGCGAAGCCACAAAATATTCAGCCAAACTGTAGGCTATGTATGTGTTATAAGAGTGAAGTCAATCTCTTAATGTGTATGGTGGGTGTTGCTGACTGGTTGGCTTCCCTCTGATTAGTAGTTCAAAAATAAGGGACGGCGGCAGATAGCCGTAGTAACTTTGCCATAAATGCAAAAAAAAATATATATATCTAATTTTAGGACTTTTTGGTTTTGTATATTACACCGAAATTTCTTTTCTTTGAACATTTTAAAGTATAAATGTTCGTTTTGTCGTCTTGTGGCATATGACTCTCATTCTCTGTCACACACACACCCAAAAATAAAAACAAACGACAAATTAACCCCTATTATTAGAGCTGGAGTATTTTACACAGAATACGATCGACTTCATCCAATCGTGCTTGCCATTTCTATAATACGATTGTTGTAACAGTCAAAAGTGTAAAATTATTTAATGGAATGTTACATGTGCTATTAAACTATATAAAAATATGTTGGTAGTTTGAGGGTTATACCAAGTATCATCTCGTGACTACAGATCAAACTAACCCAGTTTGGTTAATAGTTCCTCACACACACATATATATATGTATACATATAATTAATTTTGTTTTGTTTGAAGTTAAGCACAAAGCTATACAATGGGCTATCTGTGCTTTGCCCACCACGATTTCTAGCGTTGTAAGTCCGTAGACATGTGGCACTGGGGGGGGGGGGCTATAATTAATTAATATGCCAATGAATACAGGCACCAATTACCAAATGTGATACCCGTAGCCAAGTAACATAACCGTATGACTAATATAGTTACATTCACATGAACATAAAAATATTACTAATATAGTTACATTCACATGAACATAAAAATATTACTAATATAGTTACATTCACATGAACATAAAAATATTACTAATATAGTTACATTCACATGAACATATAAATATGACATAGTTACATTCACATGAACATATAAATATGACATAGTTACATTCACATGAACGTATAAATATTATTAATATAGTTACATTCACATGAACATAAAAATATACAAAGTTACATTCACATGAACGTATAAATATGACTAATATAGTTACATTCACATGAACATAAAAATATGACATAGTTACATTCACATGAACGTATAAATATTACTAATATAGTTACATTCACATGAACATAAAAATATGACATAGTTACATTCACATGAACGTATAAATATGACATAGTTACATTAACATGAACATAAAAATATGACATAGTTACATTCACATGAACGTATAAATATTACTTAGTTACATTAACATGAACATATAAACATGACTTATATAGTTTCGTTCTCATGAATATATAAATATAACTAATACAGTTACATTCACATGAATATATAAATATGACTAATACAGTTCCATTCTCATGAATATATAAATATGACTAATATAGTTACATTCACATGAATATATAAATATGACTAATACAGTTCCATTCACATGAATATATAAATATGACTAATACAGTTCCATCCACATGAATATATAAATATGACTGTTATAGATACATTCACATGAACATAAAAACATGACTAATATAGTTACATTCACATAAATATATGAATATGACTAATATAGTTACATTCACATAAATATATAAATATGACTAATATAGTTACATTCACATAAATATATGAATATGACTAATATAGTTACATTCACATAAATATATAAATATGACTAATATAGTTACATATATATAAATCTTACCTAGAAATGTTCGGTCTTCTTTGTTTGGAAATGAAATATTTACAACGGTATTGTTTTCTTCGAAGTCAGCATTGAAAGTGTAACATTTACCATGAACTGGGTGGAAAAATGTCTCATATCTATAGATCATGAAAATACATGTTAACAACGTTTTCAGTTGTTTTTGAATTCTAATTTCCTAATTGACGTATATCCTAGTAACATGTTAATCAATTCAATGTTTTATATCTGGAAAATATTGAAACGGAATCGCCATTTTTTATGCCTTACCAGTCCATTCTTTATTTTGGCTAAATTTAGGTTTTAATCTCATGATGAACCGAAAACTTGGTTGAAGAATGTTTTAGGTGGATAGTTTATTATTAGCAGCAAAATTATTCAATGAATAACTTGAACATCTTAATTTCGACTTCCATAAACCGAAGATCTAATAACCTTTCATTACATATGCATTATCCAACCAAAAGTCATATGACACGAGTGGTTATGAGTAAAACATGTTTATATTCCAATAAATTAATAGCCGGTTGGCCTGCCTTTAACCTTAATGACTGTGTACTAATTTCTGGTAGAAAGCTGATGGTATTGTGCTCCACTCCTCCTTTAAAGAATTAATAAGCTCCATTACTGAAGAGGGTCATCTTGGCCTTGCTCTAATTCTGCGCTCCAGTTCATCCCAAAGATGTTATGTCAGGTTAAGGTCGAAGCTCTGTGCTGGCCACTGCAATGTTCTGATGTTATTCTCTTCAAACCACACGTTCACAATCGTAGCTTTGTGACATGGAGTGTTATCATGTTGGAAGGTGTAAGGGCCGGTACCATAAAACTGCCACAATGTACGCCACACAGAATTGTTCAGAACATCAATGTTGGACTCAGCATTCATGGATCCATGCACTGTGACACTTATTACAGTGCATGGGTCCATGAATGCTAAGTCCATACCACGAGAAGCACCCCCAGACGATGATACCGCCGTCTCCAAACTTCACTGTTGGGACAACACACTCGGGTAATAAGTGTTCTCCGGGCATCATCCATACCCAAACACGTTCATCAGACTGGAAGAGCATGTAACGTGACTCGTCGCTCCATAAGACCGATTTCCATTGACCCACAGTCCAGATCCCCTGTGTGCCTTGCCCCATGCCAATCGACGGTGTACATTAGTTTTTGTTAACAACGGCTTGTGGGCTGCAGCTCTTCCGTGAAAATTCATGGCATGCAACTTTCGACGTGTCGTAAAAAACAGTTATAGGATTGCCTGTGGCTTCTCGCATCTCCAAACACAGATTCTCTAGGTCTGACGGCGAGATGAAGTAACCGTCCTTCTCAAAGCGCGTCGGCTCCTGTCAGTCAGTATTTTACGCCTACCTAGTCGTATCTTGGACTTATTATCACCTGTGGACTTCCATTTCTTCAGCATGTTGCCAACTGTTGACCTGGGAATGTTTAATTGTTGCACAATAGCACGTACAGGCATTTTCCCCAAATGGCATCCAACTATCCTTCCCCCTCTGAAACTATGTTATCTCTTTCCGTGTACTCATCGTTCGGCGTACAAGTTCGAAATGACTTCCGAGTGAACCGCTGATCACCTTTATAGGCCAAACTACTTGCATATTTCGTCGTCACATCCATTTTCCTGCAATCAGAGGTGTGTCCCATGACTTTTGGTAGGATAGTGTATATATATATACCTAAGAGAAATGACTAAAGATTATGGTGCTCCAAAGTTTGGAAGCCATTGAAATATTTTCGAACGTACAAATTTCTAATAACTCAACTTTAATCATGGTGATGACTAGCTGCCTTCCCTCTAGTCTTACGCTACTAAATTAGGGATGGCTAGCGCAGATAGCCCTCGTGTAGCTTTGCGCGAAGTTCAAAAACAAACAAGCCCCCCCCCCCACCAGTGGCACAATGGACTTACAACGCTAGAAACCGGGTTTCGATACTCGTGGTTGGCAGAGCACAGATAGCCCATTGTGTAGTTTTGTGCATAAATGAAAAAAAAAACATATCTGGTATACTAACAAATTATAAGTAAAGTCTCAGAACGATCCCGATAATCTGTTACTAATATCGCGCATATCTATATTTCATGAGACTAGTAATCAAAGGTTATGATTAGCTCACAGTCACTCGATCTCTTCAAAACGAAAGATTCTTGGTTCTAATAAGATAGGTGTATTCCCTTTTTACAGGTGAAATGGGGAACACAAAACAAAATAGATGCTTTATTACTCTGAGTGACAATGCTGACTGACTTTTGAAACAGTAACAGGACTATTACAAATATAAATAAAATAATGGTTTAGCTCAGAATGGAATGAAGAAACATACGATCAGCAGGTAAAAGACAAAACAAGACTTCGTCAACAAGTCATAGTCAAAAGTTGGAACAAATCTCATGTGAAACCTACAAACTGCGTTGCTGACCGATCAACAAAGGGGCGAAAAATGAATTATCCTTTCTTCACACAACATCTGCAAGGTCATCGGATTGGACAGTGGTAACTCTATGAACTTACAAAGCTAAAATCCTACGTTTGATTCCCTGTGGTTGGTGCAGCAGACAAGTAAATGTGTCTTTGTTCTAAAATAAACAAACAAGGTACCTCCCTTACACAAAGGTCAGGTATGGTCACTATGTAAAAATGAAGTACTAGGTAAGTTCCTTGGCTGGTCAAACTACAAAAAAAAGTAACACCTTAAACTCGATTTAACAAATGACCTCAACCGGATTTAGAATGTTCTAATTACATGTTAGAAAATTTATTAAAGAAATTTGGGATATTGATTATATAGTATAGAAGAGTCCAGATCTATATTTCTAACAACTTTTTCAACCCATATTTATAGCTCGACAGAGGTCTAGAACATTCCACTCACTACTAGATATTGTGATGCAATGATACTCAATTAAAACAAACAGAAAGACTCGAAAAGTTCTAGCAACGTGACGCAATAACAGTCACCAATTCATAACTATCGAACTACACAATGTATAATTCGCAAACAGTAACTTAAACAAACCTGCAATAAACTATGCTTCTGAAAATAGGTAAATTTAACACTCACGCTATATAAACTATTTAACTGACACATTCATGTATATCTAACACCTTATATTTTAACGTCAAAACACGTGATCTGCAGAATTCATGTTTAATTTTAAACTTTTTACACCATGAGAATACTTAAAAAAAGAACTTTCCTCTGTGAATTGCAGCAAAAATAAGTAATTCTGTAAACTTTTGAAATAAGAGTTTCACCTAACCTTCTTTTTATAAATTAGCACTTACGGTCTGCAAATGATTACGGATATTTAAAAAGAATTGTTTACATATTGTGCACTTAAGACTATTATATATTCTACGATCAGTCATTTAAAAACAATTGGACTACAGTCAAAGTAGACAGTGCAAATATTTATATAAGAAGTCTTAAAGTTATAGCTGACTTAGAATGTTTACTTGAACAGTAAAAGTGCAACTGATAAATTTCTTCCGTTAGTACTTTGTTTATGATTTATATGTCTTTAGATGAGTCAAATATTTATCGAGATTATTTTCTACGTGATAAAATAATAGTTTCGTTATGTTCTAACCCACCTGCAGGTAGGATCTTCACCAGCACATTTAGAAAATCGAACAAAATTCTTGTAGTGAAATCCAAACTTCCAATAAATATCTTCTTTAAAACGTATTTTCAGTTCTTCTCCTATACGAACCAGTAGTTGAATGGTGCTCTATTGGGAACAAAATTATTTTAATTGACTGATTTATCTCTGCGAGAATAGTTTGCAAATAAAAATCAGCTTATTTTTAAAAAGTTACAAAAGCAAAAATTGCACACAAATGTGTTCCATTCATTTTGATGCACGTCAAAAATGGTTTGTTTGTAAGAATTCTGTTTAAAATATTTAATGTGATTCTCAGTACTTTGGTTGATGAAGTAGAATGTTTAAACTCTCATGATATATTTCAGGTCTGTCAGTTTATTTGTATCTTAGAACAAATAACAAAGTTTTGAAAACACAAGTAATACCTACTTACCTAAAAGTAAAGACACAACAGGTATTAGTATGTGATATTTTATTCGTGTTTCTACCATATATGTTTTTGTTTTTTTCTGTTTGTTTGTTTGTTTAACTAGTTTGATTTGTTTTGAATTTCGCCTTCCCTAATTTAGCAGTCATAGGCTAGAGTAAAGGAAACTAATCAACACTTCCCATCGCCAACTATTGGGCTACTCTTTTACCAATGAATAGTGGGATTGACCGTCACGTTATAACGCCCCACGGCTGAAAGGGCAAACATGTTTAGTGGAACGGGATTTCGAACTCGCGACCCACAGATTGTGAGTCGAGCGCCTTAAACACCGAGCCATGTCGGGCCGATTGTTTAACTAAGGGATAAAAGTTATAACGGTTACCACATCGTTTTGTTTTAATAAGAAACTACGTTATACAAATACAATAAAATTTAATGAATCTAGCCTTGACCCACAAAGCTCTCTCTGCCATTACATTGTATTCTATAAAATAAAAATAATGGTGTACCTTTCTAGCACATACTAATGTATGAACATACATTGTTGGTGTGACGGGGATTCGAACCCGCGACCCGGAGATTGCGAGTCGAGCACCCTAACCACCTGGCCATGCTGGGCCAATACCCGTGAGTAAAGCAAGGAGTTGTCAAATTTAGTCCAACCACCTTTAAATATTGTCCTTGATCCTTCTTAATGGACATTGCAAAGCTGAGTTGGATGGAGAATTGAAATCTCTTGAATTCAAAGGCTGTGTCGGTTGGGATGATAGGTTTATTCAAAGCAGAAAGACATCTTTACTTTTGGAATTACCTGTAATAATTGTAGTTTTGATGACATGAGAAAGTAACTTTTTCACAATTAACCTTGTGCCATTGCATATCCTAGGTGGGTCCAAGTTTCTCAAAAGCATGACAGGTGTCCCAAATTTGGTGTAACACCTGAGAGTTGCAGGGAATTCAAGAATTCAGCCGGATAGTGAACAACTTGATTAGAGTCCAACACTGAGTCAACTGAAGATTTGTAGGCCTTGTTCTCTCCAGGTAATTTCTGCAATAACCTGAAATTTTATCCTGTCAACAGCATTATTTTTGGTGCCAAAATAGCCCTCTCCCGTAGCCAGATAATACTTTGGAAATGTTGTTGCATAATTTTTCTCCTGAAATGGAAAGGATGCCTTAAGACATGGTGATAAGTCCATTTGTGCTCTCAGCAAGAATATATTTCCATTTCCAATGTCAAGAAGAGCTGCAGAAAAGTTTCCTACCTCTTGTTCTCTATAGAGATACACTCGCATGTTTGTAGTTAGCTTCAATTTGAAAACATGTTTCCAAGGGAATGGTGACTTGATGCAGGCATTCAACTCATCAGCTTTAGTTCCTCGAGGTACAACAGGTAAGGTCTGTCGGAAGTCACTAGCCATGAGAAAAGCTACACCACCCATAACCCTGGCATTGCCCCGAAGGTCCTGTAAATTTGTGTTGACAGCCTCAAAAGCTCCGATGTGGGGCATGATGCATTCATCCCAACCTATTAATTCACAATCATCCAGGACTTGTGTAAGTGCAGTCCCATTTGAAATGTTGCAAACAGGGGACTCTTGTCGGGATAGATCCAGTGGAAGTTGAATATGGAATGGGCAGTTCCTCCTCTGGTAAGTTTATTGTTTGTTTGTTTGGAACTAAGCAAAAAGCTACACAATGGGCTATCTGTGCTCTGCCCACCACGAGTATCGAAACCCGGATTCTAGCATTGTAAGTCCACAGACATACCAATGTGCCATTTGGGGGCCCTGCTGTAACTAGAGTGGCTGCATTCCCTGATGATGCTACAGCTAGAGCAATTTTTCCCTCTGACGAATCTTAGCCAGGAGCATGTTGAGAATAGTGCCACTAGGTGCATCAAGGAAAACATGCCTTCATTTTTATACTCAATGTATTCCAAGATTTTCGGGTAGGCTTCTTTCTGTTCATTCATCAGCTTTGGCTCAAGAAGTTCCAAAACATCATAGGAAATTTCACATAGGATCTCATGGGCAAGGGCATGCTGGTTGTCCATGGAGGATGTGGTAGTCTCATAGACTTGAGGTCTTTCCCACCATTGGAGAGAAGTTTGTCTTCAATGAGGATTAGGGTCTGGTTAAAGATGATATCAGAAAAGTTCACCTCGAAGATATTTTCTCTCTGAGTTCTGTGGAGGATGTCCTCCCTCGTGTCTTCCTTGTATTTCTGCTAGTGTCCCATGAGGTTGGATGGGATGCAAACATGAAGAATGATGCAGAAGAGCAATCTCAGTTGAGAAAGGGACTGACTAACAGTAGTCTCTGTCATTGCTTCATCAAGGTATTGATCACATTCAAGGATGCCACAGAGATGGAAAGCTTCCCGGTATGTTTGACAAACATCTCCTTCGACTTTTCTGATGTATTGGAACGATTTTGGCCCTTTGACAACATGGAGAAGCATTCCTGGTTGATGGGATGAACTGTGTAGACTATTCCTAAGCCATCAGATTCACCATAACCAGCACATCGTTTCCATTTGTTTTGGGCAGTCTAGATGTGGTAAAAGAGAACTTCATCATAGAGCAGGTTGGCAGTAAATGGGTCACTTTGGTGTAACTAAAAAAATGCTCTAAGGGTTGTATTTTTGGGAGCCAAGGCCTGTTCTTGAGCATTTCCCTTGGTGAAGTAAATATGTTGACCATTTTCGAGATGAACTGCCAAATAGATAACTGTGGGGAAAAATTAATGTATGGGGAAGCCAAGAATTCTCCAAATGGCCTCATTGCTGCTGATGTATCTTCCCATGACAAAAACCGAACTTCATCCCCCTCTCTTTGCAAGGCAAAAAGAAGCATGTCAGATCCTTTGTGGTTATATTAGCAAACATATTTGATGGATTTCACAGAATTGCAGAATTCCACATTGATGTGGGCCTCAAAGATCTTGCACAGAAAAGGGCAGTAGAGAAATAACAATCAGTTGTTAACCTTTATTTCAGAGTTAATGCCAGGTCTAAGCATTGTTTCAAAACCACAATCTTTAGGTTTTATGCAATGATATAAAGAATAGTCATGATGTCCTTTCTGAGTTTCTTGGAAGAAGTTCATGGGATACTTCTTGGGGTACTTGTGAATTTGGACTGAACTCCCCACATAGGCCATGGACCATTTGCTTGCAGATCACATCAAATAGGCCAGGAATTTTCTCAGGGTCAGATAGTTCAGCAGTGATGAATGTGTCAATCTCACTTGCATGAATCTTTTCCCTCAACCGAACCAAGGTGTGGGCACGAGGAAGGCCACATTTTTGCTACTCAATGGTGTGGAAGTTGCACCTTGCCTTCTCAAGGATACCACCATCCTTTCTAGTTATCAGCCTCATCAGTTCATCACTTTTGAGTTTAAACACCCTGACAATAATGTCATGTTTCTCTGTTGGCTTTTTATTTTGATAAAACTCAACTTGGATCTCCTTCCATTTTAGATTGCAAATGAAGGTGATGAAGAGATCGGGCCTGCCATAGTTCATCGCATCTTGAGTCCTCTCATTCATGTATGTTGTTCCACCTGTAAAGGATGAATGCAAAATAACCAGTCTCCCCACATTCTGAGCATTTGTACCTCCATTGGAAATTATAGAATCCCTGAGATGAACATATCGTTCTATATGCAAATGTTCTTGATTGAGTTGAATGTAACAAAGGTGCTCATTCTCAGTTTTGGCGTACTCATGCACAAAATACTGGTGAAAAAGGTTGGTGCACCTTAATATGTGGTTTCCTCTTTCTATGTCCATGATCATGAAGGAATAAAAGTCCTTGGAGGAGGCGACTCTATTAGGATGAGCTTGGCCTGTCGCTTTGATGATTTTAAGAATCTGGAAGTGGTACTCATCTTGGCCTTGTCATACTATCATGGGATGTTGAAGGCCATCATAGGCTCTATTTGTCTCAGGAATTCGTTTGATGATGTTGCCTTTGTATCGAAGAACAATGTCTCTCCTACCATGCTCTTCACCTACCATAAGAACAGTGACTTCATTATAGGTCGGTACTCATTGGGGATGATTTTTTGAGCTAAATATTTGAAACTTCTGATCAATGAATTATGTTGGGGGAACATCCCTTGGAGGGAGAGGACAATATCTAAGTGGACACCAGGAACACTGGTGCAACGCTGGTTGCCCTGCTGACCTTCATCTCCCATAAAGTAAATCTCGACAAACTTGGGCTCTTCCCCAAACAGTGGCTGAATATATCCAATTCGATGATAGACTTGGCCTTGAACTTTGAAGGTGGGCATAAATCCTGGTTCAACTATCTTCTGTGATGCACCAAAAGAAGTAATTTGACAGCAATAATTGTACTTCCTAATATTGGCCAGAAAGTGCTTTGACCAGCTACCAAGGAATTTTGTGGATCAGGAGTCTCCAAAAGACTAAGCTTGACTTTTCCATCACTACAGCACATTCCCTTGGATTCTCCTTACTACTTTTTAGCACCACATTCTTAGCAAGTAACTGACATAGAGCCTATTGACACCCTGGACTGCTAATCTTAGGTAGGTTGGTAACTTAGCTCTGTTCCAATTAGGGTTATTTCTTCTTGTTCTTGCAGCAGCAGCATATTGGTCTTACCTCTCGCACTCCCTTCTTTATTGTGGTGCCTCATTGTCTCTGGTTGCTGCAATGGACCTTCTGTCACTGACTTGTCGAGATACACACTGTTCAGATGTTTCCTCAGCCCTTGCTTCTGTAGTGGCTGTTCAGTCTTTGACTTGTCAAGATGTATGTTGCTCAGATGATTCTTCAGCCCTTGCTGTTGTAGTGCACACTCGGTTTCTGAAATGTATAGATTTCCGCTCCTCCAGGTGTCTCCCTGGCCCTTGCAGCTGTGATGGAGTCCTTGTTTCTTTCTGGTTGAGACTTCCGCTGCTCCAGTGTTTGGTTTCCTTGCCACAATGCCACTCTCTTCGTGGATATCTTGGGTTTGGAGAAGCTGAATTTCTTACGTTTTGGCATTTTGGGGGTGATCTTTAAGGAAACAAATGGAAAAAGTCTGGAGTGTAAAGGAGGATGTATATGTATATATATATATATATATCTACTCAACCAACTCCAGACAATCCTGTATCTATCATCACACTGCCTAAGCTACAGGCTAAAGATAATTTCATGAAACGTTTATTTAGAATACTCTGAAATCCGGAAGAATATCAAACAGTATAGAGAACCAAAGGCAGGAAAACACATAGACTTTAACGTCCCCTGAAACTGTGGTGAAGTCTAAATTAGGAAAGAATTTAAGCAGAGAGTAAAATAAAACTTAAAAATAGAAAAAAGAAAAGTTCCCATCATTTCCCCATCTTCAGGTCTCAAGCCCGACATATCCCGAACATCGCGGCTTTTCTCATTAAACTCTATAAATAAATTAATGTTCTTTATAAAGTCTATAGTCTTTAGTTTGTCTTGTAAATTTACTATTTTCCATCAACACATCGCCTGTTTTATGTACTTCCTAGAAGTCAGTATAAGCAGAACTGTTATACTTCTTTTAGTAGATTTTCTTTTGTAGCTAGTTGTCTTTTCTGTGATCTTTTGTCAGAATAAAATTTGCCTATTTTCTCTTTTTTTATAATAATTCTTATTGATATCTTCAAATCCTTTCTCTTTTTTTTTTCTCAACTGATAAAAATATGTTTTGACACATATCCTGATCTTTTCTATTCGTTTAGTTTTTACCTAAACGGTGAAAGGTATGGCGAACATCCTGATATTTTCTATTCGTTTAGTTTTTACCTAAACGGTGAAAGGTATGGCGAACATCCTGATCTTTTCTATTCGTTTAGTTTTTACCTAAACGGTGAAAGGTATGACGAACATCCTGAGCTTTTCTATTCGTTTAGTTTTTACCTAAACGGTGAAAGGTATGGCGAATATCCTGATCTTTTCTATTCGTTTAGTTTTTACCTAAACGGTGAAAGATATGGCGAACATCCTGAGCTTTTCTATTCGTTTAGTTTTTACCTAAACGGTGAAAGGTATGGCGAACATCCTGATTTTTCTATTCGCTTAGTTTTACCTAAACGGTGAAAGGTATGGCGAACATCCTGAGCTTTTCTATTCGTTTAGTTTTTACCTAAACGGTGAAAGGTATGGCGAACATCCTGAGCTTTTCTATTCGTTCCGTTCACAACTCAACAGAAGATGATGTCGTTCACATCTCTACCATTTCTCCATCTCAGCATTGCTAGAAACGTCATGGCACTCATGCTAGATCTTTCTCTTCCTTCTGTTATCAACTGGGTAGAAGATGTGGCA
>NW_013666881.1:145124-146086 GCF_000517525.1 Limulus polyphemus | reverse complement strand
TAGAAGGTGTGGCACCCATGTTAAATCTTTCTCTTCCTTCCTTTATCAACTGGGTAGAAGGTGTGGCATCTATGTTAAATCTTTATCTTCCTTCTGTTATCAACTCGGTAGAAGGTGTGGCACCCATGTTAAATCTTTCTCTTCCTTCCTTTATCAACTGGGTAGAAGGTGTGGCATCTATGTTAAATCTTTATCTTCCTTCTGTTATCAACTCGGTAGAAGGTGTGGCACCCATGTTAAATCTTTCTCTTCCTTCCTTTATCAACTGGGTAGAAGGTGTGGCATCTATGTTAAATCTTTATCTTCCTTCTGTTATCAACTCGGTAGAAGGTGTGGCACCCATGTTAAATCTTTATCTTCCTTCTGTAATCAACTGGGTAGAAGGTGTGGCACCTAGTTAAATCTTTCTCTTCCTCACACACACACACATTTTGATCTTTTCTCTTTATTACTTTTCCACACGTCTTGATCCTTCTTATTTTTGTTTTGTTTTCATCATGGTTTTTTGTCAAATATATGGACTGAACGGCTTAACCAACCTTCAAGCAAATGGTAGCTTGGGATTTTAATCAAACACCCTACTTTTTCGATGTAATAAAATATATGTGAGTAATGATAAAGGCCTGTTTTACTATTTAATATTTTCTTCTATAAAAATGACTTGACTCAAACAAATGGTGGCATTCACGTTTTCGAGTACAATATATCATATGTAGGTAGTAATAACGGTTTCTTTTGGTATTTAATATGTTGTTCTATAAGTTCGCGTCTATTACCACAAACAACAACAATAACAAAACTGGCTCCACACTTCGTGACTATAGGTGTGTTCTAAGCGTGATACGTAGGTCCTTCTTTTCGAAATGGGTTGTCTATTACCACAAACAACAACAATAACAAAACTGGCTCCACACTTCGTGACTATAGGTGTGTTCTAAGCGTGATACGTAGGTCCTTCTTTT
>NW_013666881.1:141829-144584 GCF_000517525.1 Limulus polyphemus | reverse complement strand
CGTGATACGTAGGTCCTTCTTTTCGAAATGGGTTGTCTATTACCACAAACAACAACAATAACAAAACTGGCTCCACACTTCGTGACTATAGGTGTGTTCTAAGCGTGATACGTAGGTTCTTCTTTTCGAATTGGCTATACCAAGATAGCCCTTGAACAGCTTTGCTCAAATATTCGAAAACAAATAAACAAACAAACAAAAAAAAACATTCTTCTCTAGGCTCAAAATATATCTTGTATTTACTTTTCTCTGTACTCTATTCACTGTATTCACTTGAGTTTTAATTTGTATAATTGTAATATTTGGCGATTTCCAAGTTGTGTTTTTTTATATAAAGTTTTTCCTTTCAGTAGGTAAAACAGTTTCAAATTTAGAAGTAGATCGTTTTATGAGATTCTTATAACTATATGAAATTGTTTTTGTTTGTTTTTTACATTGGGTACTTTCATAGTGAAATAAAATTCCCTGGGGGATTTCCTCTGGCATTAACGTGTTCTTATATCAAAGAAAAGAATATTAGTGACATAGGTAATGATATGTAATGCAATGCCACATGAATTATCAACGTCAAGATGCAACATGAATTATCAACGTCGAGATGCAACATGAATTTTCAACGTCAATACTTAAAATACATGTGACGATTAAAATTACTGCTATGTTTAATTCTTCTATAATTATAAAGAATATTTGTTTATTATGGAATTTTTTGTACTAAATTTCGAGCATGTTTCTGCTTGCAGTTAGTCAACATCTTTATGAACAGGCTGTGAAAGTTGTAAGCTAGCGCTAATTCTCTAGCTTAGATAAACTTTGCATCCCACAAGGATTGTTCTTTAAAATCATACACTTGCTTGACTGAACTGTTCCTCTGTCATGATGACCTGAAATGTAGCCGTATTCACTTCAGGGTTGGTGTACAAGTTAGCAAGAACACAGGGTTTATCTTATCTCCCTTGAATTACATAGGTAATCTAGGATTGTGTGATAACGAAATAGCGACGTTTTTGTCTCTTAAAAATGCAATATATCATGATTTCCATACCATTTTTTTCTCTTGCTGAGGTACATTTTCCAGCTCCTGCAATCAGATAGTTTCTAAACAACTCATAGTTTGGTTGTAATTAAGCACAAAGCTACACAATGGGTTATCTGTGCTCTGCCCACCACAGGTATCGAAATCCGGATTCTAGCGTTATAAGTCCGCAAACATACTGCTGTGCCACTGGTGGGCAACAACTCATAGACGAAGCTGTTTTTATTTGTTTGTTTGTTTATTTTCGGATACTTGCACAAAGCCATTAATTCTGAAATGATTGACTAGATGAGGACATTTAATCACACTTATAACGCAACCATCCATTTTTCGGTGGGTCAACGGTAGCCTTACAGACTTACAATGTTATCATTCGAGGTTCAATTCCTCGCGGTCTACACAGCAGATAGCCCAGTGCGGCTTTGCTCTAAAACAAACAAATATATATATACAGTGTGTATATATAATGTAACCTTGGCTCCAAAGGGATGATCGGGACTTTCTTTTTTCTATTTTGTAACAGGACAGAAATGACCTGACATGCTGACCACTGGATCACGCTCAGCCCGACACACACACAAAAAAAATATTATACATTACGTTTTACCAGAAAAAAAAAATTCTATAGTAAATTAACATTTAAGTTCAATGCGACGCCCTCCAGTGGCTCAGCGGTAAGTCTTCGGGCTTACAACGCTAGAAATCTGGTTTCGATACTCGTGGTCAGCTGAGCACAGATAGCCCATGATGTAGCTTTGCGCTTAACAACAACAACCAGCCAGTCAATGAGAGAAAAACAGGGTTTAACTGTTTTTAACCATTTTAACGCAATTTCAATGTTACGTTAAATATTTAATCATTAAAGGTTATTGAGAAATTTATAATCAACGAAATTTTTTTTTACCTTGTAATCTCTCTTGAAGCAAAATCTGGGAAACGCGTAACACACAGCAGATGTGTTAAAGCTGAAAAAAAAGAATAAACTTTTTCTATACAAAATAACGAAACGGTAGATAATTTAAAAAGCTAGTGTACAAAAATCTCTAAGAAACTGATAACTTTCGATGTATATATTACTATAATGTACGAAAAATTGCATATACTTAACCTTATAATTAGGATGGAGATTGTTTTGTGAATTTCGCGCAAAGCTACACGAGGGTTATCTGCGCTAGCCGTCCCTAATTTAGCAGTGTAAGACTAGAGGAAAGGCAGCTAGTAATCAGCGCCAACTCTTGGGTTACTGTTTTACCAACGAATTGTGGGATTGACCGTCACATTATAACGCCCCCACGGTTGAAAGGGCGAGCATATTTAGTGGGACTGGGATTCGAACCCGCGACCCGCAGACTGCGAGTCGAGCTCCTTAACCACCTGGCCATGCCGGGCGATGGAGATTGAAATCTGTTTTAACTTTTTATATGCTTGTACGGTTAGCATCTGTTTAGGTACAATAACTCAGACATTTCTATAATAGTTAGAGTGTTGAATAAGGTATCGTATAGATAAGTTTCCTACATATTCCTCAACCGATGGATCAGCGGTAAATTAAACGCTAGGATTTGTGGTTCGATTTTCCGTGGCGAACAGAACGCAGACAACACAACACCTTACTTTATGAATCGTACTTCAAAGTACAAAACTTCTAAAGTAGAAGAAAGATCAAAAAAATACTTTTTACAAATTATAACTCGCAATCTGAGGGTCGCGGGTTCAATC
>NW_013666881.1:137812-141372 GCF_000517525.1 Limulus polyphemus | reverse complement strand
AACTACGTGATGCTTTGTTTCATTTCCTTATCAACTTTCAACAAAATATTGTTGTTGTTCGCCGTCCGTAAACAAAACACAAATTAGAATTTTTTTTTCAAGCGATTGCATATATAAATCCCCGTATGTTGCCGCTTAACTGTTCAATATTTCCAATTGTAAGAACCTCAGATTTACTGCTGATCCACCAAGGTAAATTTAATTTTAAAATCTTACTTGGACAATCAGCCTATTCATCAATATATTATTCTAAAAATGTAGGGCCCAGCATGGCCAGGTGGTTAGGGCGCTCGACTCGCAATCTGGGGGTCGCGGGTTCGAATCCCCGTCACACCAAAATATGCTCACCATTTCAGCCGTGGGGGCGTTATAATGTGACGGTCAATCCCACTATTCGTTGATAAAAGAGTAGCCCACGAGTTGGCAGGTGGGTGGTGATGACTAGCTGCCTTCCCTCTAAATTAGGGACAGCTAGCGCAGATAGCTCTCGTGTAGCTTTGCGCGAAATTAAAAACAAACAAACAAATTCTAAAAATATGATATTACTTTCCCCTTGAAACTTGGTAGATTTATTTAAAATTTCACCCTTATATGGTACTTGTGAATGAAATAGATTAGAAGAAAATTAAGCTATTTTTATGCGCGAGCTTATACTTTTCCAGTGGGATCTGGTAATTTGAGAAAAACAGATGAAAGTAAAAAAAAAAGAACTCACTCTTGTTCACTGCAGATGGTCATTGCAGGAAAAGGTTGTCCTTCTAAAGATTCATATCTAACTTCTGTTATCGTCGGGTGTGGCAAGGAATAGTTCAAGATGGTAAATAGGTTGTATGTGAAACCTGCAAGTAAAGCAAGGAATAACAAGCCGAATATCTTTTTTTTGTATTTTTCACCTTCAGATGGCAAGCCATTCTTACAGCTAAAGTTCTCAACTATCGCTGTAATCGTACTTCTCATTACTTCATCCGGTATTTTATACTCGTGGATTATAGATTAATACTTTAGTCTTAATCACTCTATTTTACATTATGCTCTCTAATTCTTGTATTGAACACGTGATTATGTTGTGAAATATATGCACATTAACTAATGATATTGACAAACAAATTGTAGTCATATATTATAGTTGATTAACATTGTATAACTCTTTGATGTTTATAGTGGTTGATATAGCTTTATAACTTCTGACTAAAACACATAATTCAGATCGTTAAAGCATATTGAAATAACGTATCTTCAAAAGTATGTAATAAATATCAAACAATAATTATTATTTTGAAATACTACATTATAAAAGAAATTTTTCAAAACTGTTTTCATTTAACTTCCTGAAGGTTGGACTTTATGTTTAGCAGAATTTAAAAGATACCAAAGTTAGGATATTGAAACACAAATTTAAATTCAATTACAATTAAAAAATATTCATCCAGGGATATCCAGAAAACCTCTGTGTTTGGCACAATTTAAAAGATATCAAAGTTAGGATATTGAAACACAAATTTAAATTCAATTACAACTGAAAGATATTCATTCAGGGATATCCAGAAAACCTCTGTGTTTAGCAGAATTTAAAAGATACCAAAGTTAGGATATTGAAACACAAATTTAAATTCAATTACGATTGAAAGGTATTCATCCGGGGATATCCAGAAAACCTCTGTGTTTAGCAGAATTTAAAAGATACCAAAGTTAGGATATTGAAACACAAAAGATATCTTTTAAATTCTGCCAAACACAGAGGTTTTCTGGATATCCCTGAATGAATATTTTTCAATTGTAATTGAATTTAAAGATATGTGTTCGATCTGTTTTCCTCTATAAGACATATTTTTCCAATAGATAAATTATTCGTATTAATTTTCTATAAATAGAATACATAACAAAGGTAATCTCAGTTATAGAGCATCAGTCAGAGCTGTTCTTTCTTATAGTCTTCATATGAATTCAATATTCTTTCGTCCTTATACGTCATAGTATGTTGTGATCCTTCAAGTTAATTTAAATTGTTTGTTTACCTTACTGTATAGATAATGTATAACATAAAAACACTAAACCATTTAGATAATGTCAGAATAACTTTTCACTATTTGCATACTAAATATTTAATAACACAAGCTTTTATTTGCAAGACTCATTCAGGTTATTTTCCTTATGATCTAAAAATGTTTAGTTACTCTTGACATTCATAAAAAAATAGGAATTACAGATATGACAGATTAGAAACAATTACACGTGTAGTCTTATGATAAAAAAAACATGATTTGAAACTGAAGTCATTGCTACTCCAACTATTCCGTCAATATAAGTTATTTGCTGTTGTTGTCTAACTTAGTAAAGTGGGAGTTAAACATTAGGGAAATGATATCTTATATGGATCTTCAGTTGCTCTAAGTTACCGATCTTCGGTCTTCAGGTTCTCTGGAAATTGTCTCTGTAAGAGAATATGTGAATGTATGTGCAATTTCATAAATTAGACAACATCAGTAAATCCTCTCCAAGTTAAGCCTTTCACTGAACGCCTGCCACACGAGCCAACGTAGTGTTTTTTTTTTAGTACTGAGCCTAGGATGGTCAACAGGAGGGTAATTTTGAGTTATTTCAATAGATTTCGATAAATAAAACTCGGCACAACTTCTAAGTCGAAAAAACAAACAATCAAATACTAGATGTACTTCCGCATGACCCCTAAATATATATTTGGAGATAATTCTTTTTGGTTGTTGTAGATGAAATCTGGAACAATCCTCGATAAACAAGTAGCATATACGTAGGTAAATACTGTTCTAGAGTGTATATTTGTTTTATTATAGAAAAACTATAAGATTTTGGGTATAATTCTTTTTGATTATTTTAGGGAAGAATTGGAGCAAGTGAATGACATCAGCAATCAGTGTTAATTGTGTTGTGGCCTGAGAGTGTGTTTTTTTTATTAGAGAAATCTATAATATATTTTGAAACAATCTTTTCTGACTAGTGTGATGGAAAACTGGGTTAATCAGTTCAATGGTAGGCCTGATTATAATAGCGTTCCACTCATAATCGGCGGATGGCGGAATCGAAGCCCCTCACCGAACATGCTAGCTTTTTCAGTCGTGGGGGCGCTATAATGCGACGATCAAACCCATTATTCGTTGATAAAAAGTATCCTAAGAATCTATCACTTCAACATTAGGGACGGCTAGCGCCGATAGTCCTCGTGTTACTTTGCACGAAATTCAACCAAACAAACAAATGTTCAGTGTTAATGAAATGCTCCGTTCAAGCAAATACATGCTGGTCTGAAGAGTTTGATTATTTATTTTTTTGTAACATTATAAAAAATAAGTTTTATGTTATTGAAGGAGAGAAATGAAATAATTAGTACTAACTATCTAAATACTCCGTGATGGGAAATAATTTTCTCGTTCGATTTGTACACCGAACTTGGCGCAGACAACTAAACAGTACCTTAAAACTTAGTAAACTTCAAATTATATCTTTGTGTTTGTTTGTTTTGAATTTCGCGCAAAGCTACACGAGGGCTATCTGCGCTAGCCTTCCATAATTTAGCAGTGTAAGAC
>NW_013666881.1:134930-137491 GCF_000517525.1 Limulus polyphemus | reverse complement strand
TGATTGACCGTCACGTTATAACGTCCCCACGGCTGAAAGGGCGAACATGTTTGGTTGGGCGGAGATTCGAACCCGCGACCCGCAGATTGCGAGTCGAGCTCCCTAACTACCCTGGCCATACCGAGCCGATATCGGTGTAATTATACTTACAAATTATTAGAAAATTTGTAATTGAATGTAATATCTAATATTTGTAAGTTGATTAATAAATATATTTGTAAAAGAAAAAAAAAGGTAAAAACAAAGCTTATCTGATAGAAACGTTTCTTCCACCAGTTACAGTTAAAGACCCACTCTCAGACATTGTATAATATACTAATACTTTTTTATTTATCAAAATTTCAGTTACTTCTGTTACGGCCCCCCAGTGGCGCAGCGGTATGTCTGCGGACTTACAACGCTAGAATACAGGTTTCGATACCCGTGGTGGGCGGAGCACAGATAGCCCCTTGTGTAGCTTTGTGCTTAATTACAAACAAACAAATACTTCTGTTACGTGCAAGTTGGATAATAACTAAAAGGCAATAATACGTTGATCCATGTTGTTATAGAGAAAGAACATGTGAGTGAAAACTGTTATCATTGGCTTCTTCGGCAACTCGTTCATCCAATACATGACGGCCCCAATGGCTTGTCATACACGTTCTATCAAACTACAAACACCTAAACATCCGCATATATGAAAAACACGGTGGTAGAAAACACATGGTACATTTGCGTACCACACGTCACCATACATATAAACTGTGGTGATAGTCACAATGCTCGCCTCCTAATTATATTTGATATTTGTATAAATAAACAATTCACAGAAATTAATTATGTTTCGTTATAATTTATTTTGTTAGCAGTTAAGTCTGCATTCTCGTTTCTGTAAAGACCAATAAAACCTCTGACTTACATCCAGAGTTGAACTTGGAACTACAGTCTCGTTGCTAGTTGATTGCACGTTAAAACAGGGTTGCCGGTAACACATGCATTAATTATAGCTCAGATCTTTCCATTTCACTCTGTGTTATGAATATGTAAAGAGATTCAGCTGAAATTCCCTGAGCACATTAATAATTTAGGTATATATTTTTCTATATGGAAATGTATAAGTATATTATCTACCTATTGAAAAGTGAACACAAAGTTTTATCATCAAATATGCATATGTTAATATTTGTAAATACTGTTACTTTCGATATAAAATAGATCAGCTAAATTCATATCTGCATCATTATATCTGAAGGTTAATTAGAAATTAAGTAAGAATATTAAGTTTTGCTTCCTAACATTTTTATTGCTATGGTACTAACATTTGTTATTGGTCTTTATTTACATTTACTTTATATTTGTTTCATCGTTAGTGAGAAGCGGAGTGATTGTTGTGAAACTTTACTAAATCAAATAATCAAGCGAATGTTTTTACTTAATTACTGCGAATAAATTTCTGGTGTGATAAACTTGTACTCCCTCAAACAAATGTTTCAAAACATATATGTAGGCTTAATATTTCTGATATTGTTACTAGTTTTTTGTTTGTTGCTCAGCGCAAAGCTTCACAATGGGCTATGTGTCCTTTGCCAACAGCGGATATTGAAACCCGATTTTTAGAGTTATAAGCTCTCAGAATTACCACTAAGCTACCAGGGGGATTGTTTGTTTGTAATTAAGCACAAAGCTAATGGGTTATCTGTGCTCTACCCACCACGGGTATAGAAACCCGGTTTCTAGCGTTGCAAGTCCGAAGACATACCGCTGTGCCACTAGGGACACCAAGTGGATAATTGGTAGTTAAGAGAATTATGTGTGTGTTTAGTTTTAATAATCTTACTTTCAATAATTACAAATAGTTCGTAGTAAAGGCGCCTAAATATACATATAAGGGACAAAAATCTGTATGTCTATCTGTTTGTCCCTTATCTAACTACTCCTAGGTCACTGAGTCAATCTCAACCAAACTTTGGAGATGATAGTCTGGAACAAGGAGCAAGTTAATAAGGGGTTCACAACCCCCTCCACCCCACATTGTTGCTGTTATTGAGCATTTATTATCTTTGACGTAAGTTAACGTTAACTACATTCATATATAGCGTCACGTTCTTACACCCAAGAAGAAAAAACTTTATTAAATTTTCCGTCCCCCGATGGGACAGCGGTAAGTCTTCGGATTTTTAAAGCTAAAATCAGGGGTTTGATTTTCCTCGGTAGACACAGCAGATAGCCCGATGTGGCTTTACTATAAGAAAACACACACACATATATTAAATTTTCTACAACACAACATACACACAATACTGGGGAGGACACACAAACGTTTTATATATCTCAGAGAGTGCGCTAGCACTCTTTATGGAGGAATGCAATAAAAAAATATGGCCGCCACTATTGGAATATTACTTAAACTCAGCTGGTATGAAAAGTTGTTTCTTAATTTATAACCACTTCCTACTTTGACCTTATAACATTATCCTATAAGATACTTCTGCGGACATTGACCGTCAATTAGTTAATAACGTGAAACAGAGTAGAAGGACATTAAGAGGTGGGTGTTGAAAGCAGGTACCGTATTTTTC
>NW_013666881.1:113041-133993 GCF_000517525.1 Limulus polyphemus | reverse complement strand
ATTACAGTGAAAGCCGTAAAGATTTTGTAGGTTTGAACCAAACTAAATAACAGTAAACTTTTGTTTTTTGATTTACGATATTTTCTTATTTTGACATTTTGAGCTCTTTTGTGTTTAGAACAATATATACTAATTTTTAAAGTATCAAATTGAATTTTTGTTCAATAAAAATCTTTCAAATACGACTGTAGCTTTTTTTTCCCAAAAAACTTTGTCTTCAAAATAAGGGTGCGTTTTATATTCCGAAAAATACGGTAACATAAAAAAAAACACCGCCAATACTTTTGCCGCTACCTCTTCGTACAAAGTCACCCTGACCATCACACAGTGTATACCATATTTTAAGTATATACATGGTGAGTTTTTAAAGCTTATACAAAACCTTTGGTGAGGTAATAATGAATACTGTAATAATATGTTATGTTATAAATAAATTGTGTAAAAGTTAAGATTTGTTTAAGTTCATAACTCGGACAAAGGAAGGGTACCTCAGCTTCTCTTATATAATACAGAGTTTCGAGAACATTCAGATAACTTCCAAAACAAAAGGAATTAGCTAAAACTAATTCAGCTCATATTTTACAGCCCCCCTGGCGGCCCAGTGGTTAGTATGCGGACTTGTAACGCTCAACGAACCTAACCTAAAACAAACAAAAATACTTTACATTAACAAAGTGAATAGTTTAATATTATTATACATTTTACAGTTAGTATTTAAATTGCCAAAATGTTGTATAATTTAAATATGAAGTGTAAACGTGATGAAATATGTTGACTTAGAGATTCTGCGCATTTATCTATTTTCTAAACTTTTATGTAGGTGCTAACAAAACTGTAGTGTATACAGCGAAGCAATCGTATTAATATTTTGTGTGATTGTATATATATATATATTTATTTATTTATTTATTTTTTGCTATACTCGGAGCTAGTCTTTTACGAATATCGACTCAGAGGTTTGTAAAAATATGCATTTAAAGTCTACAATTTATATACTGTAACTCACAACCAAGAAGTGAAGCCTTTGTTAAACAGCAGAAATTAGCAGCTAAGCTAAACCTATGACAGCCATGAGTATATCTAAAATACTAATTGCAAACAATGAAAAATTAAGTAATACGACAAGATCTAACGGAACAATTCAGTTCCTCAGTTTCTTTACAAAAATATGCCTGAAGCCTAATAAGCTAAAATAAAATCAAAATACTAATTACAAACAATGAAAAATTAAGTAATACGACAAGATCTAACGGAACAAATCAGTTCCTCAGTTTCTTTACAAAAATATGCCTGAAGCCTAATAAGCTAAAATAAAATCAAAATACTAATTACAAACAATGAAAACTGAAAGAGAATTTTTTGACTGTTTGTTATTCAGTAGAAAGATACACACTGGAATAGTATGGTGTGCCCCCACTTACTGCTGAGCCACTGGAAAGCAGAATTCTATATTCTATTCTATTTTATTTAATATCTTAATAATGTAAACAAATATATTTTGTGTACATAACAACTTGTTCATAACACTACTCGAGGTACTTCTTTAGAAGATACATAGTATAAAATACAAAACTACCTCCTATATTATATCATGTTAATTTTATTTAGAGTTCCGACTTTTGATAAATGAACTATATAGATTGCTAAATAGCCTCCCATCGGGGACACAGGTAGATAGAGTAAAATTATATTTTGAGTGCATAATAACTGGTCAATAACACTACTTGATATTCTTCCTTATGAGATACATAAAATGAAAACAGAATGACCACTATATTTCTTTTATTGCGATATTCTGCTTTTAAAGAAGTTAATATATGTATTTGTTTGTTTGGAATTAAGCACAAAGCTGAACAATGGGCTATCTGTGCTCTGCCCACCACGGATATCGAAACCCGGTTTCTAGCGTTGTAAGTCCAATGACAAACCCAATTCAGCTAGCTGTGCCTGTATACGATTGTTTGTTTGTTATGGATTTCGTGCAAAGCTACACGAAGGCTATCTGCGCTAGCCATTCCTAATTTAGCAGTGTAAGACTAGAGGGAAGGCAGATAGCCATCACCACCCACCGCCAACTCTTGAGCTACTCTTTTACCAACGAATAGTGAGATTGACCATTATAACTTCCCAACGGCTGAAAGAGCGAGCATGTTTGGTGGGACGGGGATTCGAACCAGCGACTTGCAGATTGCAAATCAAGTGCCCTAACCACCTGGCCATGCCGGGCCACTCTGTATATGAAGGCCAAATAGAAGAATGGCAGACCATCGATTTGCTAAGAGCAAAGCCCACTAAAGAAGGAAGACACAACCCCAGGTGTAATCCCATGTTAAGGATCGAAACTTGGTAGCTATTGCAAAGAAAGTTGCAAATGTCTGGGGTGAAGAGGAAGCTCATGGGACTCAGTGTACAAGCTCTGGACTGGTGATGTGCATAAAACCTCCATGCAGAGCCAAAACCCAAGATGATGCACTTGTCCAACATCTTCAAGGCAGAGAAAGTTCCTAACTGAACTGTAGAACATACACCCATTGTCCAGCTTCGATCATATGAGGGCATGATAGATCTTGAGCATGGAAAATCATAGCACTCCCCAAGAGGTGAAAGAGAGGACATAGAGAACGTTCAGCACCAGTGTGCACGTTACATGAAGCTGCTTAATGTGAGGAATAAGTGTAAGGTTACAGTCAAAGATAAATCCCAGAAACTTAGTCTCAGCCACCATGGGAAAAAAATCACCATCAAGATGGATCTTTGGATCAGGATGCAAATCAAGCTAGCAGCAAGAATGTATTTTTAGAGGAAGATAATATGAAACAATTTCCCCTGGTCCACCCCAACAAGAGAGTTAGAGCAGTCTGAAGTTACTGCTCAATAAATCTCATATTCAATGACCAACAAGAAATGTGGAAGCCATCGACATAGAGGCTGTTAGCAACAGTAAGAATAAGTTGTTCAGTGAGAGCATTGACCTTAATACTGAAATTACTTAAGACACAGATCTGAGGTTTGTTTGTTTGTTTGTTTATTTTGAATTTCGCGCAAAGCTACACGAGGGCTATCCACACTAGCCGTCCCTTATTGTAAGACTAGAGGGAAGGCAGCTAGTCATCACCACCCACCACCAACTCTTGGGCTACTCTTTTACCAACAAATAGTGGGATTGACCGTCACATTATAACGCCCCTACGACTGAAAGGGCGAGCATGTTTGATGTGACGGGGATTCGAACCCATGACCCACAGATTGCGAGTCGAGTGCCCTAACCACCTGGCCATGCCGGGCCCAGATCTGAGGTACTCAAAGTTCCTGTGTGAAGGAATGGCATAGGAAGTGGGGATCCTGTGAAATGTCATAGCTCCACACAGTGTTATAAGCCTTTTCAAGATCAAAGAAAATGGACACAAGATGCTCCCTCTTCAGGAAGGCTTCCCTAATTGAGGTTTCAAGATAAATCAGGTAGTCCATGGTGAAGTGCTGTCGACAAAACCCACAATGGGTGGGCGAGAGGAGGTTCTTTGATTTAACAAACCAAACAAGATGAACATTAATCATCCACTCCAATACCTTACAGGGACAGCTAGTCAAATCAGTAGGATGATAATGAGAAGCATCTCATAATGAATATCAATAGGTCCAAATTATGTACTGCCAGACCAATGAAAAGCAAGTTCAAGTTCCACAAGTATAAATGGACGATTATAGTCATAGGGCAGATCTGCTCAAAGAGAAAGTAGCAATTGCTTAACTAAGAAGGCAGGGGAAAAGACAGAAGTGCTGGAACAGTGAGAAAAGCACTCCCAAGGATGCCAATGATGTTCTGAACATCAGCAACTTCCTGGCCATTGGAGAGCAAGATCAAAAGGGGATGGAAATCATACTTCTCACTAACCTTCCAAATCGAGTCCCAGACGACCTTGGAACTGGTGGTAGAAGAGATGCGGTAGTAAGCTTAATCCAAGATTTCTTCTGCCTTTGATATCTGACCAGCTGGGCATGGGCACAAACCAACTGGGAATTAATGCAGTTGGAAAGAATGGAACACCTGAAAGAGATATTCCAGGTCCGTTTCTGAGCCTTTTGCACCCACTGGCAGTCAAGAGTCCACCATGGGCGAGAATGTCATGAAAAACATGTCGAGGTTTTGGGAACTGAAGGAACAATTGCTTGAATAATACATTCAGTTACTGCCTTCATTCAGTCATTAATAGTGGGATGACTAATTGATAGCAGGATCAAGTTCTGAGAGAGTAGTGAAGGAGAGCAGTGATCAGTTTCCATCATTTTGAGGGAGTTTTGGTCACAGCCAATGCCACCCAAATTGTGTGCCATGGTGGAAGCTGGAGCAAGTTGACTAGCCTCATGAGTCATTGTCCACCCTCCAAGAAAAATTAGAAAAATCTGAAGGAGGAACAAATGAATGGATCAGTAGGAGTAAAATACTGGCTAGGAGTGTGAAAATGGGTAAATGAACAAGTACTGATGAGAGAAAGATTGTTATCTGAGAGTATATGCTCCATACAGAACGACACCACACATCATTATCAGTACCACCCCAAAGGGGATTGTATCCATTAAAGTCTCCCAAAAGGAGAAAGGGAACCAACAGCTTTTAAATAAGAGCATCAAAGTTTGATTGATCATAAATCTCTCCTGGTGACAGGTAAAGAGAACATACAGTGATGGTATGACCCATGGAGGTACAGACAACTACAGCTTCCAGGGACATATTGAATGGCATAGATATGGTGGGTATATGCTGGTCAACCAGCAGTGCCACACCTCCATGAACTCCTCCATCACACAACCTGCCATTCTTGCATAAGGAAAACTGCCAAAAGGTGGCAGCATCGGCAGGTCTGAGAAAAGTTTACTGTAAGGAAAGACACACAGGATGATAGGAATTGACCAAGGCCTTAAAGTCATCCAAATTAGAATGAAAACCTCGACAGTTTCATTGTATCAAACTGGCCATTTTTACATAGAAGGAGAAAAACTAGGTGGGCCGATTGGGCATATCTCTGTCAGATGAAGGAGACTACAGTGGCTGAGTGTGTGACTAAATAATGGTTCTGCACCTCAGGGCCAAAGGAGAAGGACCCGAGAAGTCACTGGATGTGATAATGGGGACAGAGATAGGAGTAGATGTAGACTTGTCAATTCTTGAATCCACAGACGGCAAAAGACTCTTTATATGGTGTAAGACATACTATGTGAGAGGTATGGAAAGATCTGTTTGCACTCCCACTATAGTAGTGGAATGGAGTGCAGCAGCATATGTCTAAGGTGGAAAAGGGGACAACAACTTCCAGGCTTTTGGATAAGAGATGTTATTAACAGTACATAAACATTGTACCTCTTTCTCTTTCTTCCGCCCATTAAGGGCAGGAATGAAAGATAAAGTACAATATTGCATTTTGTTTGTAGTATATTTCATACATCAAATCAATGTCATAGTGTGAATACGGTATCACATTCATAAAAATAATATATTAAATTTACATTAAAGCAAGTTGAACATAATATTACATACATATTTACGTTTGAAATTTTAATATTTGAGAAGGGATGACTGGGGATGGGGGAGTAGAGCTAGACTCATCCTGTTCGCCAAAACGATAGTATAAGATATTCTAAGTATTCTTCATAAGGGCCTATTCTAAAGTATTTATCCTTATAAGTGAAGGAAAAACAAAAACATCGTTCATAAGGAAGCCCTGATTTAAAACAGGTGCGTAGTTTATTTTCTAAAATCAACCCAAAGGTTGTTTTTCATAAATTCACAAAATATTTTTTACCCATCGAAATATGGGACGGAGAAACGGAGAGAGTAGGTTTTTTTCGAAAACCCGGGCAACGCCAGGTAACTCTGCTAGTAATAATAAAGAATATGTTCTTTGCTTTTAGTTTAAAATTAAACCATTGCTGTTGAGTAAGGAAACTAAAAATGCCTGAACATTTAATTAATTTTATCATTATTTTATTATACATATCTTTCTAAACACACAAACTATAAGAATTTGAAATATTTTTGGTAAGCTTGGTGTGGGATATATTTTTGTGGAGTAGCTAATTCTCAGTAGTAAACTGTAACATAAGGCCATTGTGATTTTATTCTAGTATTATACAAGAAGTTCCCAATGTTCTTGTGAGTTGTTGTCCAGTTTGATTATGTATAAATTCTGGTAGTGGTACTTATAATCATAAGTATTAAACTGGGTCTATACTTGTATTTAAAACTATATTATTGTATCTTTAGTTTTCAGATGGTGACCAAACAAACATTGAGATAAAATTAGTTGGTGGTGTTAATTTGAATGCAATGTGTTTAATTTTAACTCAGTATAAGTTATTCTTGTGTGAAACAGATAGAATGGAGTGACTTCCAAGTTTTTTATACTTCAGTTATTAAAGTTATGTATAAACAGAAAGAAAATTACTTCTGTTTAACCAGAACTGAATTACTAGTTGTAATATGTACCTAGTATATTAATTTCATGATTTTAGTGATATAAATTGAATATGAATTAAATTGTATACTTACTGAATAAAGTAAATAATGATAAAATTTAGTTCAATGCTTTTTTTCAGTCTCGGAGCTAAGTGATATTTTGTTGTGTAAAAGCCATGATAACTGATATAACCAAATGTCTTTGTTATCCTGTAACAAGTACATAAAAACCCAGTACTGAATGCTACTGCATTATTCTTAGAATAAACTCTCAGTTTGTTATTCATTTCCCTCATATTTTTAGGTGAAATTAAAATACATTGTTTTATTTGTACATAAGAATCCAGGATTGGGTAATAGTAGGCCATTCAACCCATTGAGGTCACAAAATCAGGCCAAGTTAACTATAATCCCTTACATCTATAAAATAATGCAACAAACTACCAGCACCATCTGATAGAATCATTACATGCATTATAACTCTTAACAGTTAAAAAAAAAAAAGCTGCCTGATAACCAGCCTGGACCTAGGCTTCCATGGCTATATCAATTCCTCTAATATGTAGAATTTCATTCCCAACCCTCACCATTCAACTCCAACAAATTTCCCAGGGGTGAACAATTCAAGTATGTTGATTTTAAAAACCTGAATAGGGCCATCTCTAGTTCTGTGATCCAGAGAAAATATTTTCAAGTGTTTTAGTCTTTCTCTGTCTTTGATAGCCTGTCTCAGAACTTTTCAAGTGAATATCACTTTCTATCATATTAAAACAATACTTCAGATGAGGCTTTGCCACAGTTTTTCTTTTTTTTTTAATGATAACCCTCGTATTCTTTAACTGAATTTCTGTAAATAGTTCACAGAATGTTATTTGCTTTTCTCTCCACTTGCAATCATTCAGATGAAGAATTGAGGCTTTCTTCACACTCAAATCCTTTTCACTCTCCATAACACTAATATCACTTGAAAACATGAATCATTTCCAAATGTCTGTACCCTAAATACATGACACTCATTACCACAGATTAGCCTGCATCACGAAGCATGGAAGCTGGTAATCAGACTAGTCACCAGCAACACTGTCCTGCCTCAAGGATTACTACTCTAATCTGTACTCTTCAACATATACACCTTGACAGTTGAACCAGATGCCATGCCCTATCCTTTGCTGACAACATTATGGTGTACAATAGTGGCTCTAACAAAGCTGAAATTGAAAAGATGCAACCACTCCTTAATTGGATGACTAAATGGTGCAGTGGCTCAGGAAATGTCATCAAAACTACCAAACTCACAACCATGTTCTGCACACTGAACAACAGACATGGTGAGGATGACAAACCATTATCTTGATCTCCCATTGAAAAAAAACACTGAAGTACCTAATGGGTGTAACCTTTCACCTGTTCACTAACCATATTAACACCATGATAACCAGTGCTACCAAAGGCATCATTGCATTGAAAGTTGCAGCAGGAAATGGAGCTGAAGAATATTGCTTGCTTATGTTGTATCAAAATCGTACCTGCTTCATCCTGGATTGTGCATTACTGGTGATTAAAGCTGGGTGGTTTGTGGAATTTGCTAATTAATTAATCATCAGGTTCATTAGTTAGTTTTGCACAACTAATTTATTATTCTCACATGAGACTTGGATAGTTAGGATAACTGAAAATAGTAATAATCAGAAGCACTAATATTCATTAGTTATTTTTATGATATTAATTGATTCAATTATAAATTTTATTAATCAATTTTATTACCTGACACTTACTGATATCAACTTAATTTCTCAGCTTTACCAATGATCAGTATGAGGGTTACAAAAGATACAAAACAGTTGTTTAAGACTGGTATACTTTAGCCACTTCCATCAAAGCTCTCTTTCACCTCACAATCCTCAGCAGCATTGTAGAATACCAACAGCTCTTACAAGCAAAATTATTCACTTGGGCCTTACAATGTACAGACCATGCATTTCACCTTCAAATCACTGCCCTTTTCAACTGAAACATTCAAGCTCCACAACAACCTTGAAGATAGCAACCAAGCAGAGGATTGCCTAAAATGCATCTCAGGAGACATTCACAGATGAATAGTTGCTGTATAGCCACTTGTCACTACCAGGAATAAATATCTGGTTCCACCACGATTTATGTAAATCAGCCTAGACAACAAATATAGAGATTTGACAGAGGGTAAAGCAGAAAAATCCTATAAGCACCTACTTAAAAGACCGGAGTGGACAGTCACTTGTAATTATAGCTACAGGTGGTTCTGGAGGTTCCTAAAAATGGTGAGAGAGTTGGTTGGGCATTCCCACTTTCCACAAGCAGCAAAATGATAGAGCTTGAAGCTATAAAACAAGCTATCCTCTGGATTGCATAAAGCAAAGAATTACAAATAAAAAATGCCACCAACATAATATCTGTAGCTGACTCCCAAATAGTAAGAGGATAGTCTCCAGATGGATTGGAGGAAGCAAATCAGCTTTATGGTATGACCATCATCAGGATGTATGTGCCAAACCATGTAGCAGTAAAGCTAAATGAGGAAGCTAACAAGTGTGTAAGAAAAGTTGTGTTTATCAAATCCAACACAGTTTTACTGGTAGGATATGATCCTCATCTGCACTAGTAGGGTGAAAGTGACAGTTGAGTAAGATTGACATTCAGAAGGAATAAGACTGTTCAAAAACAAAGTACCATAGAGTGTAACTAGGAAAGAGAGAAGATGAGAAACAATAGGACAGTATATATATATATACACAGCCAGAAGACCACTGTTAACATCTGTAAAGGAACTCTCTTATACTTCCTGTGAGGCAACTGTTCCCTTCATGAAGAGTTAGCACAACCTCTGAGATTGCTTTCCTAGTGCTTAACTCAGCTCAAATAAATATTAGTCCTGGAGGATTAATCAATTTCTCATGAGCATCAATTACTTTGATTAATGTCACATAAAATAATCAAGTAATTAAAATTTGTTTTTGATTATTCCAACTGTTCAAGTAATTGAAATATTGCTATTATTTGAGGATGAAGAACTCACATTTGGTGATGGCTTGACTGGGTAATGAAGAAAACTTTATTATAAATGTACAACATTTCAACAAGATTATGTCATCCTTAGGTTCCTGATTTTTGGTTGGAAATTACTCTGGTACACCCCTTATATGGAGCACTGTTCTTAAGCATGATTCATTAGTTCAGATATCACACTTGTTAATATCAACCAAAGCTTCTAATTCCAACAGTTTACAGATACTTCTAGTATTATTATAAAATAGCAAAGTTTTGTTTAACCCCTCATATGTCTTTCATTAGCTAAGCTGAAATACCCCAGCATCATGTCTATAATCCTCAGTATTACACTGCAGTCATTTAATGTTTCGCCAAACACTTTCTCAATCTACATAATTGGAGACCAACATGAGGAAAAAGCTCTTCCCTTCTCTGATATGTATGTTAGCAACTTCTCTTAAACCTTGAATGCTTCCACATCCAAACTGAGTAAAAAAAATTTAACAAAGTAGGTTTTTATTTACATGTTACCATAAATCCTAACCTTGCACTTGCAATAAAATTTGAGTTTTTGTTGTTGTTTTTTCAAGTTATTTTTCTACTTCATATTACTGTACAGTTATAAGATAACAAGGTAATAAAAATTTGTTAAAGACAGTGCATGGTGTAACAAATAGATAACCTTATCACCACCAGAATTTCTGATATATAAGTAACACATATCCCTTAAGCTGTACAGAACCATAGAACTGGGTCTGAAGGTGATAAAACAAGATTCAACAAACATACTGTTGGTATATAGTCTAGGTTGCCTCTTACTTGAAGATTGGAGATCTTGAGTTCATTACAGTTGTTTAAGAGTAGATAAACTTAAGTAATATAACTAATAAATAGTACTAGCTGCTGTAAGTTAAGTGTACGTTGTCAAAAATACTTTATAATGGAAACTTTTTGTGGTTCATCATTTTGGGTAAGTCAGTTTATATACTAGTATGGGAAATTTAATCTTTTTTTTTGTATGAAGTTATTTTAATTGTAGCTTAATCAGATTATGAAGAAAAAAATTGGCATTTCACTACACATTTATAAACACACTGGCTTTTTTCCAATTTTGAAAATATTGATAAAATTAGAACATAAAAAACAAGTGGTGCCACCTGACTTTTGCAGTAGAACATTAACCACAGAGGTAAAAAAAAAGTCCATGAACCTTTTGCTGTACATAAAGTTACTTAACAAAACTGAAAGAACCCTGTTATCTAAATTACACACAAAGTACCTACATTTAAGAAAAGTGTGAAATAAAACTTCTAGAATCCACATTATTATTTCTAGTCTTATCTTTCCAGAACTCATCTAGACTGCTGAAAATTTGTATGCCTAATCACCTGAAAATGGGCGATTTATAATGATACTTTTAAGACCTAAAAAAATTAGTACCGTATTTTTCGGTGTATAAGATGCACTTTTTTTACCCCAAAATTTGATGTCAAAATCTGCTTGCGTCCTATACACCGAAGGTATGAATAATATATATATGTATATATATATACGATATACACAACTCATGTGTAAATATATTTAAATAGGCATGCATAGTTTAGTTCAATTAAATGTGTTATTTATAACAATAGTTGTTTTTCTTTTAAAAATGTAACTATTTATAATGCTACCCAAATAATAAAAAAATAAATTACAGTGAAAGCAATGAAGATTTTATAGGTTTGGAACCAAACTAAATAACAGTAAACCTTTTTTGATGTATGGTATTTTCTTATTTTGATGTTTTGAGCTCTTTTGTGTTTAGAACAATATATACTAATTTTTAAAGTATCAAATTGATTTTTGTTCAATAAAAATCTTTCAAATGCGACTGTAGCTTTTTTTCCCAAAAACTTTGTCTTCAAAATAAGGATGTGTCTTATATTCCGAAAAATACGGTAACTTAATATCATTAAAACAACATTAAAATCATCTTCCCTGTGAAGGTTTTAAGTTATTGTTACTAAGGTTTTTTTAATAATAATATTTACCATTTAAATTACTAGATTTATAATAATTGTTTTAAAATGGGTTTTTGCAAATGAGTAAACAATGAACAAAGATGATTACAACAGGAACAGTTTGCATTTCCATCATATATCCACAGACATGAATCATGTTATGTCAAGAACACTTCCAGTAGAAAAACGAGAATGTAAGTAGGGACTGTACTAGGAGTAATAAAAATAACATGTATTTATTAGGAGAGTCCATTTCTCTTTTAGCTTTTTACACTTATAGCTTGCCTGATGTTCTGTATATTGTTACCTTAATTTATTTTAAACTTTTGTTAGACACTTATATCAATATGAAAGATTATACTTAGTGTAAACAAATGGATGTTATGGTTTTTAGTCTGTATAAGTATATTTAGTGTAAATAAATGGGTGTTATGGTTGTCAATCTGAAGGGAAATAGTATGTGTAAGTATATTTAGTGGAAATAAATGGGTGTTATGGTTGTCAATCTGAAGGGAAATAGTATGTGTAAGTATATTTAGTGGAAATAAATGGGTGTTATGGTTGTTAATCTTAAGGAAAATAGTATGTGTAAATATATTTAGTGAAAATAAATGGGTGTTATGGTTGTTAATCTTAAGGAAAATAGTATGTGTAAGTATATTTAGTGAAAATAAATGGGTGTTATGGTTGTTAATCTTAAGGAAAATAGTCTGTGTAAGAATTGGTTAGTGTGAATAAGTTCTCCATGAAAATCTCACTATATTTAAAATTAGTGAAAGAATATTTAACTTAGCCTACTTGTATCTTGTTGTGAAAGAAACTTAGCATTTTATAAACAAATTAGCCATTAATTAATGAAATATTTAGCTTGCAATTACAGCTTTTGAAGATTCATTGAAGTAGGTGATAGATTTAATGAAATTTTTATACATTAGAACTAATACAACAAGCTGAATGACTGCTGTCTAGCTGTCTGTCTCATATTAGTTTTATTCTGTTTTTTAAGTTAAAATTTTCACCATGAAACTTGTACAAACTTTCAGTGTAAACATCTTCATCAGATAACATACTACAAAAGCTACAAAAGAAATATATAATAGCGTTTAAACACATTTTGTTATTATTTTTCAAGAAATAGTCCATTTAGGAGATGGTGTATCTATTGGAAATCTGATGATATTGGTCAGTAGCTTGATTGATTAGATTATGAAGCTTGTTCATGTTGAATTCTTCAAGGTCACAGATAATGGCCTAAGCCCATTCAGGTTTAACAATTTAAATGTATTACCTCATTATTCTTACGGTTTTCTGTATAATCAACCTGGCATCAGAAGGCTATAGATTTATGTATATATCACTATAGTAAATAAAAAATGATAATACATGCTCTTTATTAAACTTTCTTTACTTGAGATTGAAACCAAAGTCTTTTTTCATGTAGTCACTATGCACTAACTGTATTTGTTGAATTATTACAAAATTTGAAAAATTTATAATAGGCTTAACTCTTTTGCTGCCATAGGGATATGTATCATGTATTCTCATCTAGAGCATGGATGCATGTATGGGACTTGCTCTGTAACCATTCTTTTAGCCTTAAAAAATTGTGACATTAGGCACATGTGAATTTGAAATTTTGTACCAGTATGAAGAAAAAGTATTCCATACACTTTCTAAGATTTACCACTTTTAAGTTTCAGATATGTCATGTAATATTAATATGTGTGTTATTATGTTTTTTATTGTATATCTAAAAATAAACCTGGTTCTAGGAGAGTTCTTTTAATCTATGACTATAGAAATGAAAGATTTAATTTCATTGTTCATTTTCATAAACAAAATCAAATGTATTCTCATGAAGCTTTTCTTTTTTTTTACTTATTTATTAACGAAAATTTTGAATTAATCCAATTAATTAGCACAGAAGACTTTATATTATTTCAGAAATACACATTGTGTCTTAAAACAAGCCAGTATCAAAGCTTTTTCAGTTTGTGAATGTATTCACATTTGTACTGCCAAAAAGCAGTGTATTACAGGCAAGCGTATATATACCCATATCACTTTTCTCGGATATGCTTGGTTGATCCTTCAACTCATTTTTAGTGGCAGTTATGTAAGAACCACAAGTATACAAAATAAACTATAGCAATCTTTCATGGATGTTTGATGAAAAGGTCTTTTACCTTTTAATTCATTTTTATAATTAGACTTGCATAATTTTACATAGGGTTTTTTGAGTTACTTATTATAGTTTTAGTATCCAGTTTATATGTGAAATATGTTTTTTAATACAGTTTGTAACAGCATGGAAACTAATGTGTTGAGTTTAAGTACTTGAACTGTGGTTCATTCTTGTACTTAAAAGTTCTTGAAAATTAAAACTGTAGGCCCTGATTTCATACTATACTTTTTTTTCCTGACAGTTTCATTTCCATTATTTGTTAAGCATACCAGAATTTAATATAGTTGACTATATCTTGAATAAAACCACATTATTTAGTGGCTTGTCAGTAAATAAAGTACTTAAGCATTGTTTTAAATATAGGCAGTGTTTCGAATAAATTGATTCCAGCACTCCATGTGTCCTGACTTTTTTTTTGCCACATTCAAAGTTTGCAAAAATAAATATTTTTTAAGTAAAGTAATTTATATCTAATAGAGTTATGTCATATTGGTTATTTGATTTAGATGCTTCAAAATGTCCATTTAAGTTACTTCTAGAAGTTTTATGTAGTTGTAGTTAAACACTATCAAGATTTTGTTTTTACCTGGTATACCTAGACTAAACCTGATAGTTATTTGACTTTATTTCAGTGAGCCGTCAGTTTGTAGAAAGCACATGTTAAGATCAACTCACATGACATGATGTCATTAGTAGGTTGGCTGTATAGTATTACTTGAGATAGGAAATTTTAGAAGTGTATGTGTACTTGAATCACTGATAATTATCTTAATGTCTTTACAGTGTACATGTTACAAATCCACTTATGTATGCTTATCTTTGAGCAAAACGTTTAATAAAAAATACTGTCTTTCAACCTTTTATCTCATTCTCTTAGGTAGTGGAGTCATGTGATTTATTAGTTTCATTGTGATATACCTGATTCCATTGTACCAATAAAAGAGAGAAGGTGAGATAAGCATATCTCAGACAAAAAATGTTTTTAGTGTCAGTCATGTAAAATAGCTCTCCTTTCACCTGGATACAAAACACTATAAACTGAAATCACATTACACATTGGAGTGAAAGTATTGACTTTGAAACATCTAACATGCGAGATATACTTTGTTTCTGGTTGGTGGCTAATGGAGAAACCAAGTTGACATTTTATCATTTCAGAAATTTTATGTCTATCATCGTATATATCCGTAATTAACCATCAAATATTTTAATTATGGAGCTTGAACAATTTCTTTTAATTATTGCTGATGTCATCAACTGAACAGGATGTAGTTAGTATTTGAATGGTGCTACTATAGCATGCGGTCTATACAGATACTGTCATCATTACCATTTTAATGATTCACTAAAACATAATTTCTTGCTAAATGTTTTATATCTCTTCATGTTTTTGTTCAGCAAATAATAATAATTTAATAAGTTGTGTGTTCCAAAAAGAGTACCTTAAATTTAGGTTATAATTGTTCTAGTTTTAATTGTCAGAATTTATTTCATTTTGATTATATTTGTTCCAAAAACATTATGTAATGTTATTTTGTACTTTATTAGTTTAAAAGCATTATTTATAATAAATGGGGCCAACTGCAAATAAACTAAAGTTAAAATGGTGATGATGATAGTATCTCTGAAGACCATACTATATAGTAGCACCATTTGGATTCACTGTGACTAACTTATCTCCATACCCTTTTGTTTTGCAACTTCCATCTGTTAATATTATACATCAAGGGGTATGATAGATATAATGGCTTGAACATGTAGGCTGTGGGGTTTTCCATATCCTTTTATTTGAAACTTCCATCTGTTAATGTTATAAATCAAGGGGTGTGATAGATATTGTGGCTTGAACATGTAGGCTGTGGGGTTTTCCATTTTATTATGTATCACATAGTTTGTAATAAAAGAATTTTCTGGGCGGTTATTTTTCACAAGTGTATTGCAGTTTTAAATCATTGAATATATTGGTATAGCTCTGTTACTGATGCACTGTTTTTCCACTTTGTTCTATATTTATATTCTAGTTTTAGCAGTATAGAGGTAGTTTCAACATGAAAATATGTTCAAAATATATATATCATTATGCATTACTTCATTTTTTCAAACTCTATATCATGGTTGTAATATGCATTAACTAATCAATGTTGGAAGAGGTCTTGAGAGGAGAGAAAAAAAAGACTGAATATTCTCAACCTCTCGTGTTTGTCTAACTAGTGCTTAACATTTTATTGCTATATCATAGTGATAATTTGTGTATAAAATATTGATGACATTGTAAACATTGCTTAATTTATTTAACAGAGAGGGTCATTTACTCAGGTGAAATTTGTACAAAAGGTAGTTGCAATCAGATTTGGAATTTTTCATAAAATCTTTTAAATGATGATTTTGTAATTGTGTGAGACGTTGAAATTTCATTTTAATGTTTAATAGCCTTTTTTATTTCATTCACCTGATAAAGGCAAAAGAAGAATAGAGAAATTTCTACTTCCATGAAATTAATCAGAATTTAAAGCAATTTTCCTTAATTTGGAGGAATATTTGTTAACTGAACTTCAAATTGTGAAGTGCTTGACTTAAACATTCTGCATTTTTTTTATTTATATTCAAGTTAGAGCTTACTAAGATTAATTTCTATACAACTTTAAGTTGTAATAAACTGAGTGAGTAAGCACAGGTTGTTGATTCATTACTTCACCACAGAGATATAATAACCACAACTTTACAACTATACAACTTTAAGTTGTAATAAACTGAGTGAGTAAGCACAGGTTGTTGATTCATTACTTCACCACAGAGATATAATAACCACTAAAATAATGAATCTATAGATTAATAGCCAAATTTAAGATACTTGCCTAAACAGAGTATATGTTATTTCTACATTTTCAGAAATCAGTAAATTGTATGGAATATAAGTGATTAATTATAAACAGGTGATGTTTATTGATATCATACATTACTTGTTTTAGTGGTATTCATACATTGTAATTAGTAATAATCCATGTGTTTAATTTTTTGTTATTTAAGATTTTATTGCCCAATATTGAAGTTAGAATTCCGAACTGTTAAGAATGAAGTATCTTATGTAAACGTTTGGATCATATTTAGTAAAACTTGCTGTCTTTCTTTTATACATGTTGATCATATAGGAAAGCATGCATGCAACTTTACCAGTTCAGTTAAAAATATTTGCTTATCTGGCCAATATGTATAATAAAGTAAGTGGCATTTGACTGCAACAGCTATGTAGTACTCGGAAATTTAGGACAGTAACAAATGAAATTACTAACCATCGCAGTTATGACCTTCAGATAATTATTTAGCAACTAGCATACAGTTTTTGTTTTGATTGTTGTTTGGTTGATTAACTGGAGTTTGTAAAGCAAATTGTGAGTAATACAAAAAGATTACGAGTTCATGATACAATTGTTAGTGGATGGTGGTAATCATTGGGCTAGAGTTAAAGTAAATTATGATAATTGGGAAGGTAGTGACTGTAACTTGTTTGCAAAATTAAACAATAAGTTGTTTAGAATATTTGATGCAACCTTTTTAAACTGTTTAATATTATCTTTGTTCACTAGAAGTATCATTAAATATGTTTTAACATGATGTACTGTAGCAAGTATCTAAAATGTGACATTCACACTCATGAATGTTTAGCTTAAGGTATTCATTACATTTCATTATTCACAGGATCTGAAAGAGATCTGGTACTCTAATACACCAGATTTTACATCATGCTTTCAAAACAGTGTGTTAGTATGGATACCATGTGGCTTTTTGTGGCTGCTTTCTCCATTAGAGGCACATTTTTTAAAGAAAAGTCATCACACACCCTTGCCATGGTCACTGCTAAATCTCACCAAAATAGTGAGTATTGTACAATTGTATACCTTACTATTGGACAACCATAGCTTTTGTAAAATAACTTAGTTCCATGTATTTCTATATATCAAATAATAATGTGTAGTGGTCTAACTCATTTTACTTGTCCAGTTCGTCTACTAGAAATATTAAAATTATACTCATGAATATATAGTCATTTATGGCTTTGGCTTATTGAGGTTGCTGATAAGTGAAGAAAAGTATCTGATATGACTGTGTATCAGTTTTCTGTTAAATAGACTGGTAATGATTTTATGTTGTTATGCAGTTCAGTGGTACTGTTCATTGATTGGAGTCAATATTTTCTTGTCTTCATGAAACTTGTTAAGTGCTAAATCAGAATTTATTTTCTCAGGTAATTCTGGTCATTTTGTTCTGCCTTTCTATGGCAGAACTTGTTCAGAGTATGCAAGCTTATTCTTCAGGGTGGGAAGTGTTTCCAGTAGACTACTACTCACCGTTAGTAAAGGCTTTAACATTGGTAAGTTCTTTTCTAGTGAATAAAACTTGTTTTGTTTTGCTTCATCTGGTTTATGTATACTCTGAAATACAGTATATTTTTTTTCTTCCTGTACTACATGTTCAGATAAACATCAAATTACCAATTTGTTGTATACTGTTCATTACTGATGAGGTCCACATATTGCATCATGTTGAATAATAATATATTGTGCTTCTTACAGCACTCAGTGTAAAGATCTGACCAAAACTGGGTAAAATCACTCATTGTTTATATATAAAAAACAGCAGTAGTTAGTGAAATTAATTACAATATTGATGCTATTTTTGATTAACTTTTTTGTATGGTCCATTATGTGTTATTAAGGACCATGTCACCAGCAAAGTCATAGTCCCACATAAATAGTTTAGGAAAATGACTAATAGTGGTAATAGTGGCTTAAGTGGTAATTTTATGGTTAAAACTGATGGTTTAATAACACATAATTGATATAAATGTTCTCTTCTAGTGAAAGCTATGTCATTTGAAACTACTTGAGTTTTATGTTCTTTAGCATTTTATTTACTTTATGATCCTACATGAAACTACTTTTCGAGTGTTGTTGGCTAAAATGTACAGTGTTTACACTTAGCATTTTTAGTGTGTAAAATATCTCGTGAAAATATAAGTTTCCTTCCAAAAGACTTAATTTCACAACTTGTTAATTTTTGAAGTTATATGTAAAAAAAGTTTATCATTTTCAATGATACAGATGCTGGCATTGGTGTTAATCTTAGTAGGGAAGAAACGGGGTATGCAAACATCAGGAGTTCTTTTTGTTTTCTGGCTCCTGTTGACTTTATGTGGTGCAATAACATACAGATCAGTGCTTATGGACACTTTAAATCAAGTAGGTAAATGTAGGGGTAATGTGTTGTTGTTTTTTTTTCTCTTACTTCACTCATTACATGTTTTTTCCACACAAAACATTTTATTAAAAACTTATCCATAAATGCTTCCCAATACAGATTTGTTTTGTTTTGTGCAGTAATTAGTTTGATGTAAGAATTTATTCACAACTACGATGGAATGCTGAGTGTCCAGTTAAAGAAAAATAAATTTGGTGTCAAAAGGTCATTTATTACTGGTATTAATATGTCTTGTATACGCCAATATGCAATACAGAAATTAAATATGAAACTGTTAAGTTGTCAAGGATCCATGAATTTTAAAGCATCAATGGCACATTAAAGAAACTGTCCACTGTTACACTGTAATTCAAAAGTGCAGAAATCAAAGAACTCCAAAGCTATCTTGATCCTAGTCTGCCCTTTAAGCATTGCTAAAAACAATTTTGCTACAGCACACCGGTCTTTATACCCCATCAGTTTTGCACCATTTCAGAACATGCAGATCATGTGACTACTCTCCACCAATCGTACTGCACCATCTATACTGGCACAGCTAGTTCCCTCTACTATTATAGAACAATCCTCACTTTCTCAGTTGGCATTCTAGTGTATAGACCCGTGTTTTAACTCACTCTCCATGTAATTACAAAATTTTGATTGTGCTTGTTCACAAGTTTATATCACTTTTTGTGTTCGATTTCTGTTGTTTCTACTTGTTTGTTTCAGAAATATTTCTGTTTTCCAAATTCTGATTTGTTCATACAAATTTGAGATTTAATATCGTGGATGAGGAAATTCCTGTGACATGAGTCACCAGGTCTCTGGGTCGACAATGTCTGCTGGAGGAGTACAGGCTTTAGTTCACAAGAAGTTTGTGTCTTATGTTCAGCTGGCAATTTCTTCCTTTCATTGACAGAGCAGGAGATATAATAAAGGGGGCTAGCACAGATGCAGTTTTTTGTAGTATATGTAGGGGCTAACGATGTAGGGAAAGGTAGGTCAGAGGAGCTAATTAATAAGTACAAGGGGGTTGATAAATGTATTTAAAGAAAAAGGCCATAACTTAATTTTGTTACAGATACTGCCCAGAATTAACTGTGGGGATGAAGTTATAAGTAGATCACTAGTGCTAAATGCTAGGCATAGGTTAGTATGTAAGGATGAGCAGATTGGCTGGTTGGACTTGTGGGATCAGTTCATTGGAATAAGGAGCTTTTTGGAATGGATGGTTTACATTCAAATAGGGTAGGGGCTGGCTTGTTTGCTATGGCTATTAACTCGGCTGTACAGGAAGTTTTAGACTAGGACTAGACAGTGTTAAGGGCCAGGAAAAACTAAATGCAAGAAGAATAAGAGGCAGAGAAAAGTTTAGCACAGGAAATGAGTATAGAAGTAGTTATAAGGATAGGCTTAATTGTTACTATTGTAATGCTAGAAGTATAAGAAATGAAATAGATGACTTTAGAGCACTGGTGGGAATGGAGGATTTTGATATAATGGGAATAACTGAAACATGGTTAAATGTAGGGAAAAGGCTTTTAGTGAGAATTTGTTACAGACCACCAAATGATGCTGATGAAATTAGTGAGAAACTTTACAATGAGATTAAGATTTCAGCTGTTAATTAAAGTCATAATTATGGGCAATTTTAATTTCAGGCATATAGATTGGGAAATTCTAGAGTCAAACTATGAGGGAGAAAGGTTATTGGAAACTGTTCAGGATGACTTTCTTCACCAGATAGTCAAGTAACCTACTAGAAACAATGTTATTTTTGATTTATTGTTAAATTCAAATATAGAAATGATTGAGAGGGTGGAAACTGGAGAACATCTGGGTGCAAGTGATCATTGCTTTATTAGTTTCAGTGTTTTGCTGTATATGGAGTTAAGGACTAATGATATTTTGGTTACAAGTTTCAAAAAAGAAAATTTTGAAGGGATGCAACAAGAATTGTCTGTTGTGAATTGGGCAGCTGAGTTATTTGGAGACATTGCTCAGATGTGGAAAATTTTTAAATATTCAAGGGAAACATATTCCTTATAGAAAGA
>NW_013666881.1:103730-112464 GCF_000517525.1 Limulus polyphemus | reverse complement strand
ATCTTGAACAGTTGATAAATGGAAATGAGATCAAACAAGATGTCTGCATTAATTCTGAGCTGGTTAAGAAAAAATTGGGAAGTTTATAAAGCAATAAGGCTCCTGGGCCAGGTAATATTTCCCCAAAGGTTTTGAAGGAGGTTAAAGATTGATATGTGAGCCACTTACTACTATATTTTGTCAGTCCTTGAATAGTGGGCAGGTACCAGAGGATTGGAAGTTAACTAATGTAACTCCTCTTTTCAAGGGAGGGGATAAAAATTGTTCCAATAATTATAGACCCATTAGTCTTGCATCAGTTGTGGGAAAAGATTTGGAAAGTCTGTTAAAAGATGCTTTGCAAAGCCATTTAACAAAGTTTAGAAATTTATTGGATAGTCAATATGATTTCACTAAGGGAAAATCTTGCCTTACAAATCTTTTGACATTCTTTGAAATAATTACTGCTTATGTAGATGAGGGTATGGGTGTAGATTTGGTGTATCTGGAATTTTAGAAAGCATTTGACAAGGTGCCACATAAAAGGCTTGAAAAAATATTATCTCTATAGGTGTGGGGGATAAGTTAGCAAATTGGATGAAAGAAAATAGAGGGCTGTTACAAACAGAGTTCAGTTAAACTGGATTAATGTCACAAGTGGGGTACCTCAGGGCTCAGTCTTAGGACCTTTGCTCTTTTTGATTTACGTTACTTAAATCTGCAGATGATATTAACGTCTAGCTAGCTGTGAAGAGTATGCTGTTAATTTACAAAAGGATTTAGACCATTTAGTAAGTTGGGCAAATAAGTGTGTTTTAATTATAATAAATGCAAGATAATACATGTGGGTTACCATGATTTGAATTATAAGTATAATTTGGATGAGAATACCCTTAATAGTGTTATGAAGGAAAGGGATCTTGGTGTAATAGTCGATCAGTCTCTAAAGCCATCCAAGCAGTGTGCTGTTGCTAGTGGTAGGGCGAATAAGATTTTAGGTTGTATCTACAGAATTATTGAATACAAGTCTAAAGAGGTTATAATTTCATTGTACAGGTCACTGGTTAGGCCACATTTGAAATATTGTGTTCAGTTGTGTTGGAAAGGGTTTCTAGTATGGTGCTTGGGATGGAGGGGTTGTCATACATTCCACACCATTCAGCTCTGGTAGTAGATACATTCAGTCGGGATTGGAAAGGACTTCATCTATATGCCTACCGTCTGATCAGATTCCTCTCCAGAGTCTTTTTTTCTCTTAGCCACATGACTCCTTATTGTGTCCAGATTGTTGCTCTGTATTGGTTTGCTTATATATGGTTCCCTCTGCTCTGGCCCTTACTGGAGCGACATTCCCTGCCCTTACCTATGTCCCAGTCTCTCCTCTGACAACCATGATTGTACATAGTTCATTCTGACTTCACCAAACTCCATCTTCACGAGTGACTTTTGTCCAGTCCCTTGCCTCAGCTCAGGGACTCACCCCTCATGTAGCATCTTTCCTTTCCCATTCTATTCAACCTTCCTCCCTGTATGTGTACAAGAGAGATGGTAGTCTACATTCAGACCTTGGTCTGTTTGCTGTGGCTTCCGCCCCTCCCATCCTTTCTTACCTTATCTTTCCCAGTTCTTCGCCTGGTTGTTTTATCAGGATTAGTCCATGTCAACAGTTTCTAATTGTAGGGCTGCCCTGTCAAACACCTTCCAATTCTCTTGTTTCTGGAAAGCTTTCACTTCCCCTGTATTTTCCTCCTTTTCTGTTCCTTTCATCTTATCCATCCTCCATGTTCCTTTATTTTGCCATATTGGATCTCAATTTTGTCCTTCATGCCCTGTCCAGTTCTCCTTTTGAACCCATTCTTATGTGTTCCTTGTACCATCTTTCCCTTAAGTCCTTTTCTTCCTCCTTGATTGCAGTCATCATCATCATTCAAGAATTTATGCCATTGATGTTTACTGCACCTTTTACCATTCCTCTTATGTTATCCTGATTGGGCCTTCCTTCCCTAGACATCTGCTGCCTGGGCAGAGGGTTTGGCATTCTCTCCTATTTCCTTGCCTTTCATTTCCTACCTGTACTCCCATTTGATTCCAGATAGACTACTTTGTCCATTTCATTCCCTGAGATGTTATGTGTCTTGTACTTCCTCCTTTCATGTTATTGTTTCCATCCATCTGTTCCAAGGATTCCCTCTGTGTCCCATGATATGCCTTCTGTTGCACTCACTGGTTGGGTTCATCAACTAATATGACTGAGATGTTATGTGTCTTGTACTTCCTCCTTTCATGTTATTGTTTCCATCCATCTGTTCCAAGGATTCCCTCTGTGTCCCATGATATGCCTTCTGTTGCACTCACTGGTTGGGTTCATCAACTAATATGATGTGTCCATGGAAGGTTGCCATCTGCAGAATGTTTCTTTGCACCCAGTTTGGAATATAACTATGTTTTTAGTGGCTTGCCTTCACTGGACTTTGGAGGAGATCATTCAGACTGGGATGTGGACAACTCCCAATACATTTGTCACACGTTATCTGCACGACCTAGCTGTGTCTTCCTTGGGCAGGCATCGTCTTTCTCCTGTGGTGATTCTACACTTGTCTGTTCACCTTTGACTGGGGAAAGTTGACATATTACTTTTTCTATACATTTTTATTTGATACATATCGCATTTCAGGATCCCACCTGGTGACGGGTGTTGCCTGGTCAGGTGTGCTTTATATTATATTTGCACTAGATATGAATAATTCTATAACACTCATTGTTGAGATTGGGTGTTTCTGTAAAAACCACTGGCAGCTTGTCATGTATGTATATTTATTGTCTTTACTAAAAGTTACTAGTTTCATTTATAAAGGACCATCACTCATGGACCTCCTGAGCAAAGCAGGTGGGTATTTCTGCCCATCACTACTGACCTGTGATTCCTACAATCGGAGTCGATCTGCTTTTCAAAATAGGGAATCACAGATACCAATTGCACCTTCTCTTGTGTGTCGTTCCTTGGACTCCACAACAAGCATCCTCTTCCCCTTCTCTTCTAATAAAACATGAGAGTCTTTACCACTTCCAAGGTTTCCTCCTGAGTGGGTTTTGAAAAACAAAATAAAACTTTCCTAGTCCATGTGTACCCACTCAGGGTGAAGAGAGCTATAAGTTGTTACAATCATTACAGTACCGAATAATGAATTATTACCCAGGCAAACCACACTTGTAGATCATATATTTCTCATGCAAGGTGCTTCCACTGGATGTTTTTTCTCAGGTGGGGTACACTTGGCCTTTTCAAATACATTTCACGGTCCTTAAGTCCTAGCCACATATTGTTATTCTCTACAGCTCATTTACTGCCACCATACTATGACTCACTATCACTCTGTTTGGTACAACACAGGGATGTGGACAGAGAGCTAGTTGTGATGACCCTTACAATCGCACTCATAACAGTAATTTATGTCTTTCATAATCCTCCGTATCCAAAGCACTTCCCTTGGCACATACGTATAAGGAAAAGTGGTTGCATACATACAAGCCTTTCCATGTTTGTCAACACCATACTGATTAATGTCTTAGTTATCCAGCATTTCCTGCACTGATACTATTTTGCAGTATCTGTCAATGTACACTAACCTTTTGCTACATCACAGCAATATAGCTTTGCATAATAACGATCTTATCTTCATATACAAGCGAAATGTTTACAAATTTTCAGCATTCCATTTGTAAAGATGACTACCTTCTTCACATTACTATGAACTGACTTATAATGGATTCGATTAAATGGATACAACTAATTAAGATAATGGGTATTCATTTCTGATTGTATCTATGTAAAATTTGAGAAGAGGTTTTTAATTTGAAAAAATTAGTTTTATATTTAATGATTTTTGTTTATAGAAACAATGAAAAAGCAAAATTTTTTAAATGTTTAGTTGTAGATAGTTATGTATGTGCAACCAGGTAACTTGTAAAATTGGAACTTAGACTTTTCATGTAAATTCAATTGTTGCATTCAAATTTGATAATGAGGAACCCCCACTTTTTTTATAAAATAAAATAAAATCTAGAGATAGGTAGTGAAAGAAACTATTACAAATGTACAATGTTTCTTTCACTAACCATTCAAGCCATCTCCAATCTTTATCAACTGTTGCATGTCATGTAACATTTTAAGACTGTAGTTGTGTTCTCAGTCCACACAGAAAATTGACAGTGTGTTTGGCAGTCATACTTTTGTTTGGTGTATTTTCTATGTACAAGTCAGTAACTTGGTTTGTTTGTTTTTTTGTAGTTCCTTCCATAACTTATGTATATAACAAGTTCATCTACTTTTTTATGTAGGATTCCCATTACCACAAATCAATAAGTAAAAACAAGTTTGTTATTACAATGATCTGTTTCCCCCTGGTGGTGGCTTTGTTACTTTTGTCTTGTTTTTCTGACACTAGACCAAGTTCTACCAGACCAGAAAAGCAAATTGAAGTAAGTTAAGGTTATATTTTGCTTGCATTGAATATTATAATTATTATAATAATTTTTTTGGTTCATATTTTATAGACTTTTTAATCTTAAGTAGATGTAGTTTTAACAAATTAAAAGATTTATGTATGAATTGTTTATGTTGGTGAATACTGTTCTAATAAATATATTTCAGCTACTAGATTACACTATCAACCTGTTAACTCTTGAACTTAAAAGATAAATGTTAAAGAAATTTTACAATCTAAGAGTGTGTTTATGAATATATAACAAAAGTGAATATGGGCATGTAGATATTAACATTATTTAACATTTTGCCAACTTCTAAGTATATCCATATTTTACTGTTTTGCTTCTCATGAATAGTTTTAGGTTACTTTGTTTGTAGAACGAAATAGAAGGTTTGACTTGGCAAATATAATATTAGTTGTCTGAGTGTGTATTTATGCATGTATGTTTATAAATGATGTATTCTTTGTACTTGAGTGTTTCATCACCATTTGTTATTTATACAACACACAGTAATGTAAACTCCTATGATAGATGTAGATAAAATTTGAGAGTTCTGTGATTTATGTGAATATCTTTTTTCCTTAATTTTCTAGAAATTTCAATTTTTTTTCAATAAATCATATTGAGAACTAGGATGCATGTTAATCTTCAAAATAACAAGTGTTAGCATAGTAGTACAGTGCACATACATTTTCTGATTAGGCTTTCATACTTTTCAACTGGAACATTTTGTTAATAATAGCAGAAAATAAAGTTAAAGTTCTCTGTAGTAATGCGTAAACTTTTGCATACTCTTTAAATCTGTGACAGGTAGCAAAGTAATCATTACACCATTGTACAATTTTATTCCTTATTTGATTATAAAAAAAAGAAAACAGAAATATTTTCTCTCTCTCTCTAACTAATACATCCACACTCCCAGAGTAAAGCTAAACAAGAAAGTATGTGTACACTTAAATTGGGGGTAAATTGGGTATATTCGATATCAGTATATTCAGCTTATACCATTTCTTGACTAGTGTCCTGAAGAAAAAGCATCGTTTCTATCAAAGATTACATTCTGGTGGTTCACTGGGTAAGTTTAACTAAACAGTTCTATGTAGTTAGATTAGAAAGAATGTTAAAAGTATTCATTACCAGTTAATCAAAGAAGATTTCAGACATTACTACTCACCCCTCAGTAGAACAAATAGCTAATGCCAAAGGTTTTCATGCATGTGCCAAGTCTTAGATCAAGCCATCATTCCTGTATGTAATAACATGAACTGTAATATTCTTTGTTGAAATCAGCATTAGACTATACCTCTCCATCAGTAGGAGGATGACACGTCCACCTTGTCCAGTATATTCCTTGAGAACTTTTTATAAACCAATAGCTCATTCTTTTCCTCAACACTGTTTAGATGTGTTGTTTTCTAATGAATTGCTAAACAAAGGATCTTTTGTGCTGCTCCAACATTTCAAGTTGAATTTAATTTCAGTTATATCTTCTAACATGAATTATTATATTTTCTTATATCAATTTGATTTCTTTTCTTAATCAAGCCATGAAATTTTGTATATCCATTCCAGAGACTAATATGGTTTCCTTCAAAGGAATATTTCCTGTTGTCATTAACTCTGCATTAGGGTTTCAGCTGAAGCCAATAATTATTCTTGGTTTTGTCAATACAACAGTGACTAACTGTAACACAAATGAAAAGGAAATGATGTAAAGAATAATAATAATAATTGAAATCACATTTGTTTCAGGAATCTTATTGAATAAGAATTCTTGTATCCACATTTCTGAAACTTTATGAATTCTAGTCAGTCCACAGTAGTTATCAATGCTACTTGAAAGGTGATTGCAAGTGCTCTTGATGGTGAGCATCAAATGGTTGGTTCTATCTTACATTCTTCATCTTTTCCCACAGCCTGTCTTTGCTTCTGGTTCTTCTATCCCTGACTAGGATGAAATAACCCACCTATGTGAACCCCTGCACTGATCACTTAGGTTTGTGATTTTGTTTCTACTGGCCCTGTATTAAAATTGGATTCAGAGCTGATGAGGCAGGTTCACCAGTTTCAGAATATTTCTTATACTTTCTGATAGTCATTCTCTTAACATGGATGGTAGGTGATTGTTTGCTGCTGCCTTCCCTCTAGTCAGTAGTTCAAAATTAGGGATTGCAGCAGATAGCTTTAATAGCTTTTCCATAAATACAGATACCAATCTTCACTTGGAATTATATGCCATAAAAAGACTGGTTTACTTGTATATTCTCCTTTTTTTTCTCAATTTCTTCTTCATCAGTTGTCCAATTAACTTGATTTCTTTGTTTCTGGGATTTGCTTGGTCAGGATGCCATAATTTTTGGAGTATGACTCTAAGGAACTCAATTTGGTGCACTTCCTTTGGGACAAAGTGTTATTGAAAATTATTTATCTGCTTCTCATCGTATGATCCTTTCCCAGTGTCTCTTATTCTGACTGGCCAGATGCCATGAGTTTCGGAGATGCCTTGTTTCTGGAACCATCCCTTGAATCTGATCCTGTAGGAACTGAGCTCTTACAATATGGGCACCTGTTTACCCACTTAGCAAAGAACTCTTGATCACACAGGAGCTTTCTCTGTCTTTCAGAACTAATGACCCATCTATTTTCATTCTGGTCCTGAGGGATTTTGTATGGATGAATGCACTTAATGGGTCTGCCTGTCCACAACTATTTAGATGTTTGGCTCTTCCTAGCTGTGCCCTAGGATGAATGTTCTGTTGTGATGTCCATTTTTCTTCAGGAGTTGGTTCATTTGGTTTGACTGGTCAGGCTCTCTTAAGTTGATGTTGATTCCCACTCCATATCTGATTCATTTGCAAGTCTTTTTCATCTCCTTTGGTTAGCCTCTACTTTACATCTTTGAGATACAGAGCTTTTTGTTCCAGGCTTTTGTGTATTATTTTCTTTCTGTGTCAGAGGTCCTGTCTCATTTAGGAATGTTTGTCTTTCTAGAAACTTTTTTTACCACTGGATGTGCCCATTTGCATCCCTTTCAATAGACTGTCAGATCAGAATAATATATCCAGTGACCCACTGACTTCTCTATATTCTTTCCCTCTATCTCTTCAATTGTTGTTATCATGTTGACTCAGTCTTTCCAACACAACCCTGGGCATCCCTTTTCCTCCACCTCTTCATGAATTACTCTAGTAAAGTTCTGGTGTTGAGTGTCCATAATAGCAGTCTCTCCAAACCACCATCCTCAAAATGTTGGTTTTCCAATAGGTTTGCCACGATCTTCTATCCCATCTGTCTGGACATCTTGTTATGATCCATATGTACAACGTCCCTGTTTCTTATTCAATGACGAGGAACCCACTTTGAGACTAATAATGGTTGGAGACAGCTTGAATGGGTAACCTTGTAATCAACAGATTTGACCGGACATTCAATGACACAGAACTTCAACATCTAGACAAAGGCCTCAACTTTGCCGTCAGCCACAAAATAACTCCATGCCTAGAGTTCAAGGCGTGTCTAGAAGATCTAGCCAGAAGACTAGTGACCCACTACATAAAAGAACAAAAGACCACCTCTACCTGAAACATCCTCCAACTACAGAAAGAAGAAATCCATGACATCAACCAACAGACTTTTATTACAGGTAACTATAACAAAATGTGGTTTCCTAAGGTTCCCAAAAACTATATTTTAAACAACTTTTTCAAAGAATTCTCAAAAAGACTATTAATGTAGTCAACCAATCCCATAAACTGAAAAGTAACCTCACAAGTAATGAGATCAAATCCATTTATAATCTTAAAAAGGACACTAACATTAAAATTCTAAAAGCTCATAAAGGCAACACCACTGTCATTATGAACAATTCATAATACATCGACAAAATGAACGACATCCTTTCCGATAAAAAGAAATTCAAAGCCATCCCAAACAACCCAACAAACACACACGAAAAACAATTAAACATAACTTTATTACAAATGAAAAAAGATAATTTAATTACTGACGATCTTCATTTTTATCTATGTAAAGCAGATTCACGCACACCACAAATCCATGGCATTCCTAAACCACACAAACAGGACTGACCCCTACGACCTATACTGTCCACTTATGATTCATTCAACTACAATCTTGGCAAATACATAGCCTGGGCTCTCACACCATATGTTACATCTGCAGGTTCATGTTTTAAAGATGCCTTCAATTTCGAATATACACTAGAACAATTAAATTCGAAAGACTTAATGGCTAGTTTTGATGTCAT